>NC_053424.1:100248175-100352517 GCF_007990345.1 Gossypium hirsutum | reverse complement strand
AATTTGGGAAAATATATTTTGATCTCTTCAGGAGATTCAACAATAATCATAACAACCTTTAATCATGATTCTTTTATAAAAACACAAATAGGTATTTTGGATCATTTTATAATCCTCCTCCAACTACTCAAATTTACCACATATGTTCAAATTATTTCAATTCATATAAATGAACAATTTCTTAAGAATTTCAATATGCTTCTCGCATCTTAAATCCTTCAAGGGTTTTAATATAAACTTTACTATATAGTGATTCATAAAAGGTTGTAACAATAACCATTAGACGCAAGTTAAATCTTTTATGAATTGTCAATTTAATAATATATCTAAAGGTTATTGCATCCACCACAAAAGAATATTATATCTTTTTGTAATCAATGCCAGGACTTAGCAAATAAATTCATATTTGTATTCTGCTTTTTCAAAACTACTTCAATTGCACCCTCACTAGCTTTATACCTTTAAATGTTTGGACTATTGGTCCAAAAACTCCACGAGTTTCATTGTAACGCCCCCGTACCAGAGACCATCGCTGGATTCGAGTACGAGATGTTAACGGACTTAATTCATTAATTAAACAGCTCAAACAATTTATTTTAGAATTTCCAGACAAGCTGGCTAACTGCGTCACAGTTGCTAAAAAATCCATATCTCGAGTTACGAAACTCGAAATCCAATTCCGTAAATTTTCCTTGAAACTAGACTCATATATCTACTTTTTTTCTAGAATTTTTGGTCGGGCCAATTAGTACAATTTATTAGTTAAAGTATCCCCTGTTTTAAGGTTTCGGCTACTCTGACCCCTGTGTATTACGAATTAGATATCTCCCTATACAGAGTTTCAATGACTATGCTGTTTGTTTCTAATAAAACTAGACTCAATAAGGATTTCATACATGTAATGTAAAATTCCTAAATTTTTTTTTACAATTTATGGTGAATTTTTAAATTCAGAACAGGGGATTCAGAGATCACTCTAACCCTGTTCCACCAAAACTTAAATATCTCATAAAATATAACTCATTTACCTGTTTCGTTTCTTCCATATGAAAATAGACTCTCAAGCTTAGATTCCATAACTTATTCATCATTTAATTCCATTTCTACTATTTTTAGTGATTTTCAAATTCACGTCACTGTTACTGTCTGATTCTATTTTGTGGCAAATTTTACCTTTCCAAGGATTTTCATGGTTTAGTTAAGACATAAAGCATACATGTTATCATATATAAACTTGATTAGCCATTCCAATAGCTAATCATTCTCAAACATTTCCATTCCATCCATGGCCATATCGTAAGATTATACACACAAAATGATTGGAATGCTATACATGCCATATTTCCAAAAATTTCAAGTCATTATACCGCGATTGTCCAGTGATAGTGTGAACGTGCCTCCGACCGTCCCGATCTCCAAATTGACTTGTCAAAACTACAAAGAATGAAAAGGAGGGAGTAAGCATAAATGCTTAGTAAGTCCACATGCAAATAACAAATAACTTAACACAGCAATTATACCAACCAACATTAGCGTAATATCACCAAAACATGTATCACATTTCTATTCATCATTCATCATCTTACCATATTATTGTTGTCGTACCAAGTCTCAACCCGAGGGTTAAGTACATACCTGTCCAAAGTGCCCATTCCACAACACTTACCAATACGTCACTTGCATCTTGAGTATTCTTCCATTTCACTAGAATTTTACCCGTTGAACACATCGGGATATAACTCGGATACATGGAAAGCTTGCACATAAGTGCCACATATGTAGCCAAGCTACCATGTAACCCGACCATAAGCGAACTCGGACTCAACTCAACGAGCTCGGGCGTTCGCATCCATAAGTGAACTCGGACTCAACTCAACGAGTTCGGATGCTTAGTTACATTTCACGAACTCAGACTCAACTCAATGAGTTCAGACGTTCACATCCATAAGTGAACTCGGACTCAACTCAACGAGTTCGAACGTTCGCATCCATAAGTGAACTCGGACTCAACTCAACGAGTTCAGATGCCCAAATATCTGAATCTATTCCTAAGGTTCAATGGGACTTTCCTCGTTTGTACTTCTTTACCATTCTCCTTGGAATACCAATGATGATATTTCGATAGTTTTTCACTTTTTTCACATAATTCATAAAATTTTTGCATGTTGTCCAACAATGACCACAAAGCATAGAATTGCATGATAACAATCATAATATCGTATAAATAGCATTAAATGATTTAAAATAATGGTTATATTACAATATTTACATATGAACTTACCTCGATACAAAATGAGAATAGTCGAGCCTATTCCTCGTAAACTTTATTTTTCCCCCGATCTCGACTCGGATCTCTTTTCTCTTGATCTATAATACCAAATTAATTGATTTAATACACACATTCATCAATACAGCCCCTAGTACGAACTTTGGAAAAATTACCATTTTGCCCCTAAACGTTCACATATTTACACTTTTTCCCCAAGGCTCGTAAATTAAACCTCATCCTATTTTCTTATGTTCTATGACATGATGATCATTTTTCCCTTCTATAGCAACATCAAATTCACACTCTAACCTGTACTTATGAATATTAGGTATTTTTACCAATTATGTCATTTTACTCGTTTTTACGAAAAATCACTTAGCAAAAGTTGTTTAACACTGTGACAGCCCTAATTTGACCCTAGTTGAAAAGTGGTTTCGGGACCACAAAATCGAGTCACAAAAATAATTAAATGTTATATTCTATGCTTATTATATGTGAAAGTGCATGTGTGAAAATTTCATGCTTTGATTTTGTCATTTGTATGTGAAATTATTAAATAGGAATTATGTGAGAAATTTTGAAAATGTGATAGGTTAATTTGTAGTGGCCAAATATTTTATGGTTTAAAATAGGTGGACTTGCATGTCAAATTTCCCACTTTAATTTGTAGTGGCCGGCCATAATGATGATGATAAACAATATATGCATTTTAAATTAGCATTATAATATTTAATGGCTTTATATTATAAAATAAAGATAAATAAAATAACAAAATGATGAAAAGGACAAAGCTTGTTCATCTTTGTTCTTCATAGTTGAAATTAAGAGAAAAAGAGAGGAAAAAAAAAGCTCAAGCACATTCGGTCATTTACTTAGCATGATTCAAAGGTATGTTCCATGTATTTTCTTGATATTCTTACGAAATTAGCATGGTCAAAGCATTACTTAGTTAACCCATGTTTAAATCTTAAAAATTGTTGTGCTGTAAGCATTCAGTCATGAATTGAATTGAAGGAAATGGTTGTTGTTTCATGTTCTTTTTATGAGTAATGGTAGATAGGTGAAGTTGAGCTAGACAAATGAGCATATATGTGCATTAGATGTTAAGTGGGAAAATCAGCTAACATGTTGTGTGTGCTATGGCCGAATGAGAACTTGAATAAATAATATTTGGCTAGCATGATAAGTTATGAAATATTATGTAGATGATATAATTGATTTGTGAAGTGGCTAATAGGGATTTTTAATGAAATTATGCCAAGGTCGAATGTATCACGAAGTAAATTTGTTTGATTTAGCTCAAGAGCTTAGAGGACCAAAGTTGGATAGGGAAATGAGAAAGTAATCGAATAGCCGTTGTAATCGTTCGACAACATCCGAGGTAAGTTTTAAGTAATCAAATGTAAATAACAATTGATTATAATCTGATATATTATGTGGATTAGGTATTCCTTGTAAGGTATGGATTTAACCGAATGTTAAAGATGAAATGATGGTGTATTGTATCATGCTTATATGGCCTAATGGCAAGTATAACATGTTGGTAAATATGCAATGTGCTTTTATAATCGAATGATAAGTTTGAAATGAATGTGAGCGAAATGTTATGCATAAGCTATCTAATGCTAAGTGTGAAAATGAGATGAAAGAAAAGTGTTTGAGATGTATAATATTATATGTTCAAATGGTGCTAGTACTTAATTGATATGATTATGTTATATGGAACTTGTTGATTTGATTATCGTATGGAACTATTCGGGCCTTCGAGCCTAGCAGGCTATAATGTCGGTGAGTTAATATCGGGCTTCGAGCCTAGCAGGCTAGAATGCCGGTGAGTTAATATCAGGCTTCGAGCCTAGCAGCAGTAATGCCGGTGAATGAGTTTAGACTTAAAGTCTAGCAGGCTTCGTGCCGGTGATGAATTTGGGTTTTAAACCTAGCAGGCTAATTGCCGGTGTTTTGATATAAATCTAAGATTTTGAGACTTCGTGATAAAACGACAATTGAAATCGTATAATACCTTAAGTTGGCCAGGTATGTATCTTGTACTTATATGAGCTTGATTGAAATTTGAATCCCAAGTATGTAATATGATGTATATGTGAATAAGTATTAAGACTATATGTATATGATCCTGATACATTCGGCCAAAATGTGATGTTATGTGAAAATATTTGATTTACTTATGTTATATGAATTCAGATTCAAGTGAAGTTAATATGCTAAATATACGTTAAATGTTTGTATATATATTCGGCCAAATGGCAATATACCTAAGAAATGTCACTTGAGAATTTGATTGATCGATTTATAATTTAATTTAATTGTTTGCATTTCTTAAAACTTACTAAGCTTATGGAAGCTTACTCCGTTTGTTATGTTTCTCTATTTTTAGATCGTTGACTCCAGCCACTTGCTCGGGGATCGTCAACAACTCGTCACACTATCAATCGTTTTGGTACTATTATGTTTTGGAATGCGTATGGCATGTATAGAATAGACTTAAGTCAATAATATTTTGAGATGTTGTTGTATATAAGCCATGTGACTATGGTAACTTTCGAATGTCGGTATAAGTCTGAATTTCGATCTTTGATTTTGTTTGGCTATGCATATAATTGAATGAACTTATGTAAATGTGAATGTACAAATGTAGTGTTTTGGATTGGTAACTCTCCATAACCCACTCCAGCGATGAATACGGGTTATAGGGGTGTTACATTTTATTGGTATCAGAGCTACAGTTTAGTCGATTCTAGGACTAACGTAGCGCGTGTGAGTCTAGCTATACATGCCATGAAGTGTTAATACGATAGTGTGATGATTTCTAACAATTGAAATGTGTTTTTCATATAGTAATGAATTTCGATCCCGATCGAGTGGTAGCTGATAATGTAGAGAGCGTAGCGCCTGCTCCCGCGCACTGGACAGCGCCATTGGACTCTCAACCAAATGCTAGTAATCAGAATGATGAAGCTAAGCAAGCCTTCTATGCTGTGATGAACGATTGGTTTACCCAATATGTTCGAACTAATTTGGCTGTTTCACATCCCCCACCCCCGACTAATACAACCCCTGCACCTGTGATACCTCCTGTAATTGACCCGTTGAGGTTAAGCAAGCCCCCGGTTGATAGAATTTGAAAGTACGGGGCTACTGAGTTCAAGGCTACTGACAATGATGATGCCGAGTAGGCTGAGTTTTGGCTCGATAATACCATTCGCATGTTTGATGAATTATCGTGCACACTCGATGAGTGCTTAAAATGTGTTATATCTCTGTTACATGATTCTGCCTACTATTGGTGGAATACCTTGATTTCAATTGTGCCGAGAGAACGGGTTACTTGGGAATTCTTTCAAACCGAATTCCGCAAGAAATATATCAATCAAAGATTCATCGATCAGAAATGGAAGGAATTTCTTGAGCTCAAACAGGGCTCTATGACAGTTACCGATTACGAGCGAAAGTTTGCCAGACTTAGTAGATATGCTCGGGAATGTGTTTCATCTGAGGCTATCATGTGTAAATGCTTCGAGGACGGGTTGAATGAAGACATCAAACTGTTGGTGGGTATTTTGGAAATCAAAGAGTTTGTAGTGCTTGTCGAGCGAGCTTGTAAAGCCAAAGAGCTCGGTAAAGAGAAAAGAAAAGCTGATGATGGAGCTAGAGAGTTCTGTAAAAGATCTTCGGGAAAATATTTTCATCAGTCATCGAAGAAATTTAGAGATGACTGAGGCCAATCTAAGAATACTTTGGGTTTTTTCAGACGGGACTGTGATCGACCTCCTGTGAGTACGCGAGCCACCTCTATTGCCAGTGTCGACAATGATCGTCAGGACAGATGTGAGTGCAAGCATTGTGGTAAATGGCATTCAAGAAGCTGTAGATTTCATGACCGCTCTTGTTTCAAGTGTGGATCAGCTGATCACTTTATCAGAGACTGTCCAAAATTAGCTGAACAGAATACTGATCCAAGTGGGAGAGCTAGTAACACTGCAACATGAGGTAGACCACCTAGTCATGCGGGTAATGCTAGTGGAAATCAAAGAGGGACCAAAGATACTGCAGTACGTTCTGAGGCTCGTGCTCCTACCAGAGCCTATGCTATACGAGCGCGCGAGGATGCTTCTTCGCCAGATGTTATTACCAGTACTTTTACTCTTTTTGATACTGATGTGATTGCTTTGATCGACCCCGGTTCTACTCATTCTTATGTATGTGAAACTTTGGCATCCAGTAAGACTCTACCTGCTGAGTCTACTGAGTTTGTGATTCGGGTGTCGAATCCTTTGGGCCGTTTTGTGCTAGTTGACAAAGTATGTAAGAAATGTCCCCTGATGATCTGAGATTCTTGCTTTCCAGGTAATTTAATGTTTGATGAGTTTGATACCATTCTCGGTATGGATTGGTTAACTGTGCATGATGCAGTAGTGAATTGCAAGCGAAAGACAATTGATTTGAGATATTCAAATAATGAGATAATTTGAGTTGATTCTACCGATTTGAATGGATTACCGGCAGTGATATCCTCGATGTTGGCTCAAAAATATGTGAAAAAGGGGTGTGAAGCATATCTTGCATACGCATTGGATAGTAAAGAATCAGAAAAGAAACTTGAGACTGTGCCCGTGGTTTGTGAATATCCAGATGTATTCCCCGAGGAATTACCTGGATTACCCCCTGTTCGGAAGGTAGAGTTTGGTATTGAACTTGTACCAAGGACTACACTAATTTCGATAGCTCTGTATCGTATTGCACCAACCAAACTAAAAGAATTGAAATCTCAGTTGCAAGAGTTGACAGATAGAGGTTTTGCTCGACCAAGTTTTTCTCCCTAGGGTGCACTAGTATTGTTTGTGAAAAAGAAAGACGAAACTATAAGAATGTGTATTGATTATCGTCAACTTAATAAAGTAACGATAAAGAATAAATATCCGTTCCACGAATCGATGATTTGTTTGATCAACTAAAAGGAGCCTCAATATTTTCGAAGATAGACTTGAGATTGTATTATTATCAGTTGCGAGTTAGAGACTTTGATGTGCCAAAAACTGCTTTCAGAACGAGGTACGGACACTACAAGTTCTTAGTGATGTCGTTTGGGCTTACTAATGCCCCTGCATTTTTTATGGATCTAATGAATCAGATTTTCAAACAGTATTTGGATCGGTTTGTAGTCGTGTTTATAGATGACATTTTGATCTATTCACGCGATGAAACTGAACATGCCGAGCACTTGAAGTTAGTATTGCAGATTTTGTGAGACAAACAATTATATGCGAAGTTCAGTAAATGTGAATTCTGGTTGAGAGAAATCAGCTTTTTGGGGCATGTTGTATCCGCATCGGGTATCCGAGTTGATCCGAGTAAAATTTCAGCTATACTCGATTGGAAGCCTCTGAGAAATGTTTCGGAAGTTCGAAGTTTTTTGGGACTTACCGGGTACTACAGACGGTTTGTGAAAGGTTTCTCGATGATAGCAACACCGATGACAAAGTTGCTTCAGAAAGACATCAAATTTGAGTGGTCAGAAAAGTGCCAGAAAAGTTTTGATCAATTGAAAACTCTTTTGACCAAAGCTCTGGTGTTAGTTCAGCCAGAATTCAGTAAAGAATTTGTGATCTATAGTGATGCGTCTCTGAATGGTTTGGGCTGTGTGTTGTTGTAAGAGGGTAGAGTTGTAGCGTACGCTTCGAGACAATTGAAGCCACATGAGAAAAACTATATGACTCATGATCTTGAGTTAGCTGCTATTGTTTTCGCTTTGAAAATTTGGCGCCACTACTTGTTTAGGGAAAAATGCCATGTGTATTCCGATCACAAAAGCCTCAAATACTTGATGACTCAAAGAGATTTGAATTTGAGACAAAGATGTTGGCTAGAATTATTGAAAGATTATGAGCTTTTTATTGATTACCATCCGGGAAAGGCTAACGTGGTTGCTGATGCTTTAAGCCGTAAATCACTGTTTGTTTTGCGAGCAATGAATGTGCACCTGTCTGTGTCCACTGATGATGCGTTAGTAGTGGAGTTAAAACCAAAATCGTTATTGATGCAACAAATCCTTGAAGCTCAAAAAGGTGATGATGATTTAATTGCAAAATGAGCACTATGTGTTTCGAAAGAGAATTCATAGTTTTTGATTGATAGCAATGATTGTTTGAAGTTCAGAAATTGATTATGTGTTCCGAGAAATTCAGAGCTTATTCCGATGATTTTGAACGAGGCTCATAGCAGCCGAATGTCAGTTCACCCAGGTAATACGAAAATGTATAATGATCTGAAACGTCAGTATTGGTGGCACGGTATGAAACGAGACATTTCTGACTTTGTTTCGAAGTGTTTGATATGTCAACAAGTGAAAGCGGAACATCAAGTGCCTTCGGGATTACTTCAGCCGATCATGATACCCGAGTGGAAGTGGGATCGAGTCACGATGGATTTTGTATCTAGGTTGCCATTGTCTCCGAGCAAGAAAGATGCGATCTGGGTTGTTGTTGATAGATTGACAAAGTCGGCTCATTTTATTCTCGTACGTACGGATTATTCACTTGATAAGTTAGCCGAACTGTATGTTTCTCAGATTGTAAGCTTACACGGGGTACCTACTTCTATTATGTCGGATAGAGATCCGAGATTCACATCGCGATTTTGGAAGAAATTGTAAGAAACATTGGGTACTAAGTTGCATTTTAGCACCACTTTTCATCCCCAAACCGATAGTCAATCTAAGCGAATTATTCAGATACTCGAGGATATGTTGAGATGTTGTATCCTTGAGTTTAGTGCCTCGTGGGAACAATACTTGCCTTTGGTTGAATTCGCATATAATAATAGTTTTCAATCGAGCATCAAGATGGCACCTTACGAGGCTTTGTACGGTCGTAAATGTCGTACACCTTTGTTTTGGACCGAACTTAGTAAGAATAAGATTTATGGAGTTGATTTGATTAAAGAGGATGAACAGAAAGTAAAAGTGATCCGTGAAAGACTGAAACAGCATCAGATCGTCAGAAATCGTATGCGGACTTGAAATGGAAAGATATAGAGTATCCAGTCGGAGACAAAGTGTTTCTTAAAGTTTCACCGTGGAAAAAGGTACTCAGATTTGGCCGTAAAGGTAAATTGAGCTCGAGATTTATCGGACCATACGAAATTACAGAACGAATTGGGCCGGTTGATTATAGACTACTTTTGCCACCTGGACTTGAAAAGATTCACGATGTTTTTCATGTTTCGATGCTTCGTCGGTACAGATCTGATACTTCTCATGTGATTAGTCCATCAGAGATAAAAATTCGGTCTGATTTGAGTTATGAAGAGGAACTGGTTAGTATTTTGGCTCACGAAGTGAAAGAATTGCAGAATAAGACAATTTCGTTAGTGAAAGTGTTGTGGGTCAAACATGGGGTTGAAGAAGCTACTTGGGAGCTTGAAGACTCCATGAAAGAACGATACCCAAATTTATTCGCTGGTAAGATTTTCGGGGAAGAAAATTCCTAAGGGGGGAGAGTTGTGACAGCCCTAGTTTGACCCTAGTCGGAAAGTGGTTTCGGGACCACAAAACTGAGTCACAAAAATAATTAAATGTTATATTCTATGCATATTATATGTGGAAGTGCATGTGTGAAAATTTCATGCTTTGATTTTGTCATTTGTATGTGAAATTATTAAATAGGAATTATGTGAGAAATTTTGAAAATGTGATAGGTTAATTTGTAGTGGCCAAATATTTTATGGTTTAAAATAGGTGGACTTTGTAACACCCCGTACCCGAGACCGTTGCCGGAGTCGGACACGAGGGGTTCACAGACTAAATTCGCTTACTATCGCAGTCCATTTTAAAAATTTCCAGACAGCTGGCTAACTGTGTCGCTGTCACCTTAAAAATCATATCTTGAGTTTCACAACTTAAAAATCAGTTTCGTGATTTTTCCCTGAAACTAGACTCATATTTCCATCTACATATTTTTTTCTAGAATTTTTGGTCGGGCCAATTAGTACAGTTTATTAGTTAAAGTATCCCCTGTTACAGGGATCGACTACACTGACCTTTTCGCATTACGACTTGGATATCTCCCTGTACAGGGCTTCAATACTGATTTCGTTTGTTTCTATAGAAACTAGACTCAAAAAGGAATCTATGCATATATGGCATGACTTCTAATTATATCTGGTTAATTTATAATGAATTTCCAAAGTCGAAACATGGAATCCAGAAACCGTTCTGGCCCTGTCTCACGAGAACCTGAATATCTCTTAACATACTGTCCATATGATCGTTTCGTTACTTTCCTATGAAAATAGATTAATCAAGGTTCGTTTACATAATTTATTCACTATTTAATTCCATTCTTAATATTTTTAGTGATTTTTCACATCCACATCACTGCTGCTGTCAGCATCTGTTTTTTAAGGTAAACTTTACCTATTTCATGATCCTCCATGGATCAACTAGAGTTTGTCATACATATTCCAAAAGTGATCAAGAATAACCCTTCCCATGGCTAACCGTTACCAACATTTCCATACCTCTCGACGGACAACATACAAAACGATTATAATGCTATGATCAAAGTATATTTAAGCCATTTTCGCATGGCTATCCAAATTTACACAAAACCGAAGGGTACATGACCAACAACAAAAGGGTAGTCCTATACATGCCATTTTCAGAGTTCAACCAAAAGTGTACCAAAAGGGCTTTGATAGTGTGGGCGACTTCGACTTCAATAATCCCGAGTCCGATAGCTGACGAACCAAAATCTATAAAACAGAGATTCAAAGAACGGAGTAAGCATTTAATGCTTAGTAAGTTTTAAGCAAGACAAAGTGTTCTCAATCACTATTATTGGTCATTCATTTCAACTGTTCGATGAAGTTAATCTAGAGCTTCATCTCGATCTATAATATCATTAAACGCAACACTTGGCTGCCACATATATACTTTTGAATAATAATGACCTAGATGGTCAAATATTTCCAAAGCACATTTTTCATCGATTTTCAACTTTCAATAATCCTTTCCACTTGTTCATAATCACATCCATACTTTTAAGTATTTCAACATGACAAGTACTAAATTACCATAGGCACATAAAGAACCAACATATTCCTTATCACATATATGTAAGCTTACAAATCATAATCCTTACCTTGTACTGGCACATCTAGCTCAACCCAACCCATACTCAGATCATAAGGCTTTTGGGCAGAATATGCACTAATACATAAGAATATTTCATCGCATACTTTATTATACAAACATACCATTACCAATTAGATCATTCTCACATTTGGAGTTATAATATTAATCACATTTACCTACCTCTTTGATACTGATAATTCACCTCGAAATCACTCCACCGATGAGTAAGTAATACGTACCTGAACATCTTGAATACATAATACTTATTTGATGGTAACTTAATGCAGATACTCAATATCAAAGTCTTACTTGAATCCTAGCATTTAGCCGTCGGGTCTTTAAAGCTCAGATATAGTACGAGCACGAAGCCTACGGACATTAATTAGGATAATATTCTCGCATAAAGCCTGCGGGTTTTAACCCGGATATAGTACTGACACAATTGCCCTTCGGGACTTATCACATTTATACACTTTCACATCCATCACATCGGCTATTAGGCCTTATCACATATATACACTTTCACATTCATCACATCGGCCATTAGGCCTTATCACATATATACACTTTCACATTCATCACATCGGCCATTAGGCCTTATCACATATATATACACTTTCACATTCATCACATTGGCCATTCGGCCTTATCACATATATACACTTTCACATTCATCACATTGGCCATTAGGCCTTATCACATATATATACACTTTCACATTCATCACATCGGCCATTAGGCCTTATCACATATATATACACTTTCATATTTATTCAAATATACTTCACATACCACATATACTATCATGTACAGACTTGGTCTTGGCCGAATCTACATCCATCACTTTCCAATAAATAATTCAATTTTACGCCATACTATCATTTCATGTTCGAATACTCATAAGCTTACAATATCACGATTTAGAATTCAAGTATGGGTTTAATCAATAGCTTATGAGCAACTAAAACAAGTTTTACCCATGTTTACAACAAAATCACATATTCACTACGAGCTGTTTTCCTGAGCAATGGTCACTAAATTATTTATAACCGGAGATACAAAACTCCAAATCACTTGCCGTTAATTTTTCCTGAATATAAACTCGTATATCTTCCATCCATAAAATTTCCAGAATTTTAGGTTTGGCAAATCAATACCAGATTTTTCTTAAAGTTTCCCCTGTTTCACTGTTTGACTAATCTGACCACTCCTCACTACGAATCAAATTTCTCATTTTACAGAATTCAAAATGTGTTGTATTTGATTTCATTTGAAACTAGACTCATTAAAGAGTCTAAACATATAAATTTTATCTTATAACCATTTTTGTACAATTTATAATGATTTTCTAAAACAGAACAGGGGATTTCGGAGTCATTCTGACACTGTCCCACACAACTTTAAATATCTCTTTATAGGAAATTTCTTTGCTTCCACGGTCTCTTTTATAAGAAACTAGACTAAATAAGCTTTGATTACATATTTTATTCAGCCTATAATTCCACACCAACAATTTATAGTGATTTTCTAAAATCACGTTACTGCTGCTGTCCAAAGCAAATTATTACAATTTGCTCTTAAATTTCCAAGTCCAAACACATATGAACTTACCATTTAAGACATATCATGGCGACATCATATCTTATTAAATCAACTCATTATGTCCTATTATGATTGAATTTACTCAACGTTTAATCACTTAAAACTTACCTCGGAAGTGGTCGACGACTAGATATCCACGGCTATTCGTTTACTTTCTCTTTATCCAAAATTGCCCCTCTATGCTCTTGAGCTTAATTAACAAAATTTAAACTATTTTAATCACCTTGTTATATCATTAAAAACAACAAGGTAAATCTTCTCAATGAAACTCATACATAAGGCAACACTTCGATACATCTGCACACATTCGGTATTTCATAAAAACCATCCCAAATACATTTACCTAGGTATCACCATGTCGCCTTATATACATATACTAGTTATGTGGTCAATTTTTCCGATGACCTATGCATATAACTAATTACACCTTTAATAATATTCACAAAGCCGATTATCCACATGACTACCTTAGCATATTATTAGTTAGCTTCTTATCCAAATTTGCCATAAAGAAAATTAACTCATATCCCCTCAAGTGCATAAGCAATTGCATCCAAAGGACACTTTAAATGCATGTTATGAAGGTAACCGAATGCACATATATTTATACCAAGGCATCATATACTTCAAACCAACTATCAAGGCATAAAGCCGAACCTTCAAAATCAATTATCAATACACGTTCAAACATGCCCTCCTACAAATATACAAGTTCTCCCTTGGTTAAACTAAATCATGCTTTAAGGTTTAATGTTCATCTTTAACACAATTACCACACTTCAAACTAAATTTTCAGCTTCATATATCCCACACCAGTTTTTTTTTCCATGCTCAATTTCCATGGCCGAATGAAATTATGCCCTAATTCATGAACTTAAACAACATTGGCCAACTTTCCAAGCTCATTTGAGCCATCAAGCACATTTAGTTTGTTCATACTCAACTAGAATCAATTATCCTCCCAAAATCATCAAACATACAAAATATACCCCATTAAGCTCATGACCGATTGCTACATGCTTCATGAATACAAAAATTTTCACATGGGTCTTGTTGCAAGCTTCAAAACCAACCAAAATTCACAACTTTTCAAAGAAAATAACATGAACCTTACCTTATTTGAAGCCTTCTTTTGCCGAATGCCCTAAGCTCAAAGGTTTCTATTTTCTTTCTCAACTCACGGCAAGAAGAAGAAGAAAATGGCCTTGTTATTTTCACCTCAAACATGTTTTTTCATTTATTTCATTAACTTTTATTATATTCTTTCTGCACTAACACAACATGTTTCCAACATGTTTCACCCCATAACATTTTGTCCACTCTCATGCTCATGGCCGGCCACTACTAATTAGGGGGGAAATTGACATGCAAGTCCACCCTTTTTATTTCATGCACTAATAGATCCTTATGTTTTGACCTATCACATTTCAAAAGTGTCACACATAAGTCCTATTGACTAAATTCACATGCAATTTACTAAATCAAAGCTTAAAACTTTCACACATTCGTATTCACATATAATAGTCATAAAATATGACGGCTAATTATTTTTATGACTCGATTTTGTGGTCCCGAAACCACTTTTCGACTAGGGTCAAATTAGGGGTGTCACAGACTTGCATGTCAAATTTCCCACTTTAATTTGTAGTGACCGGCCATAATGATGATGATAAACAATATATGCATTTTAAATTTGCATTATAATATTTAATGGCTTTATATTATAAAATAAAGATAAATAAAATAACAAAATGATGAAAAGGACAAAGCTTGTTCATCTTTGTTCTTTATAGCCAAAATTAAGAGAAAAAGAGAGGAAAAAAAAAAGCTCAAGCACATTCGGTCATTTACTTAGCATGATTCAAAGGTATGTTCCATGTATTTTCTTGATATTCTTGCGAAATTAGCATGGTCAAAGCATTGCTTAGTTAACCCATGTTTAAATCTTGAAAATTGTTGTGTTGTGAGCATTCGGTCATGAATTGAATTGAAGGAAATGGTTGTTGTTTCATGTTCTTTTTATGAGTAATGGTAGATAGGCGAAGTTGAGCTAGACAAATGAGCATATATGTGTATTTTATGTTAAGTGGGAAAATCGGCTAACATGTTGTGTGTGCTATGGCCGAATGAGAACTTGAATAAATAATATTCGGCTAGCATGATAAGTTATGAAATATTAAGTAGATGATATAATTGATTTGTGAAGTGGCTAATAGGGATTTTTAATGAAATTATGCCAAGGCCGAATGTATCACGAAGTAAATTTGTTTGATTTAGCTCAAGATCTTAGAGGACCAAAGTTTTACGTAATCAAACGTAAATAACAATTGATTATAATATGATATATTATGTGAATTAGGTATTCCTTGTAAGGTATGGATTTAGCCGAATGTTAAAGATGAAATGATGGTGTATTGTATCATGCTTATATGGCCTAATGGCAAGTATAACATGTTGGTAAATATGCAATGTGCTTTTATAATCGAATGATAAGTTTGAAATGATTGTGAGCGAAATGTTATGCATAAGCTATTGAATGCTAAGTGTGAAAATAAGATGAAAGAAAAGTGTTTGAGATGTATAATATTATATGTTCAAATGATGCTAGTACCTAATTGATATGATTACGTTATATGGAACTTGTTGATTTGATTATCGTACGGTACTATTCGGGCCTTCGAGCCTAGCAGGCTATAATGCCGGTGAGTTAATATCGGGCTTCGAGCCTAGATGTCTATAATGCCGGTGAGTTAATATCGGGCTTCGAGCCTAGCATGCTATAATGCCGGTGAGTTAATATCGGGCTTCGAGCCTAGCAGGCTATAATGCCGATGAGTTAATATCGGGCTTCGAACCTAGCAGGCTATAATGCTAGTGATTTAATATTGGGCTTCGAGCCTAGCAGGAGTAATGCTGGTGAGTGAGTTTAGACTTAAAGTCTAGCAGGCTTCATGTCGGTGATGAATTCGGGTTTTAAACCTAGCAGGCTAATTGCCGGTGATTTGATATAAATCTAAGATTTTGAGACTTCATGATAAAACAACAATTGAAATCGTATAATACCTTAAGTTGGCCAGGTATGTATCTTGTACTTATATGAGCTTGATTGGGATTGAACCCCAAGTATGTAATATGATGTATATGTGAATAAGTATTAAGACTATATGTATATGATCCTGATACATTCGGCCAAAATGTGAAGTTATGTGAAAATATTTGATTTACTTATGTTATATGAATTCAGATTCAAGTGAAGTTAATGTGCTAAATATACGTTAAATGTTTGTATATATATTCGGCCAAATGGCAATATACCTAAGAAATGTCACTTGAGAATTTGATTGATCGATTTATAATTTAATTTAATTGTTTGCATTGCTTAAACTTACTAAGCTTATGGAAGCTTACTCCGTTTGTTATGTTTCTCTATTTTTAGATCGTTGACTCCAGCCACTTGCTCGGGATCGTCAGCAACTCGTCACACTATCTATTGTTTTGGTACTATTATGTTTTGGAATTCGTATGGCATGTATAGAATAGACTTAAGTGAATGATATTTTGAGATGTTGTTGTATATAAGCCATGTGAATATGGTGACTTTCGAATGTCGGTATAAGTCTGAATTTCGATCTTTGATTTTGTTTGGCTATGCATATAATTGCTAATGAACTTATGTAAATGTGAATGTACAAATGTAGTGTTTTGGATTGGAAACTCTCCATAACCCACTCTGGCGATGGATACTGTAACACCCCGAACCCGAAACCGACACCGGAGTCAAACACGAGGTGTTAACTGACTTTAACCCCTTATAAAATTTATTTTCCAGACACTGCCCAATCTGTGTACTAGTCGTTTTAAAAATCATATCTTGAGTTTCGTAACTCAAAAATCAGTTTCGTAATTTTTCCCAGAAACTAGACTCATGTGCCCATCTATGTATTTTTTTCTAGAATTTTTGGTCAGGCCAATTAGTACAGTTTATTAGTCAAAGTCTCCCATGTTGCAGAGGTCGACTACACTGACCTTTGCCCATTACGACTTGGATATCTCCCTGCACGGGGCTTCAATACTGATGCCGTTTGTTTCTATGAAAACTAGACTCAGAGAGGAATCTGTACATATATGGTACGACCCCTAATTATCTCTGGTTAATTTATAATGAATTTCCAAAGTCGGAGCAGGGAATCCAGAAACCGTTCTGGCCCTGTCCCACAAAAATCTGTTTATCTCTTAATATACTGCCCATATGATCTCTTCGTTACTTCCTCATGAAAACAGACTCATCGAGCTTCGATTACATAATTTATTCATCAACTAATTCCACTCCTACTATTTTTAGTGATTTTTCAATCTCATGACACTGCTGCTGCCAGCATCTGTTACGAAAGTAACTAGGTCCATTTCATGCCTACCCTTGATCCAACTCAATCGAACATTCGTGCCATTTTCGCATGGCTTAAAGTTTACATGCCAAAGTTCAAACACAACGTAATAGCTTATACATGCCAAAATGTTCTTCTAAGCCAACTAAGAAGAAAGTACCAAAACTTGCTATCCGGTGTGATGACTTCGATGACGGCCTGACCCCGCAAAAAATAGATGAGTCCAAGCAACCTATAATGGGTGACAAGGAAACACCGAGTGAGTTTATAACTCAGTAAGTCATAAGCAATGCACTACCATCCATCAATAACATTATCACAAGAGGAAACAAAATGGAACGAGACAATTTACTCCATCCATACCGAACCATACCATAGTTCCTCCAACCTATCGATTCAGTTTCATATCAATTCATGCATTCACATTCCATATACTCATCAATAGGACATTGAAGCATTTTCATAAATCAATTTATTTTCGTTACAATCAAACGACTAAACGGCCTTTCACCCATCCTACGATAACTTTTATGTACGTGACTTCAAGTATATTTGTCACATAGGTTCAAACTTACCGAGCTCAAAACCAAGTGTAAGCATAGCACCTATTAGCCATGTACTCAAGACACTTACCCGATCCGCTGTCCGCGATCGACTCAATAGTGTCGGACACATAGTGTCCATAATGATTCACGAATGTATATTGAGTCCGCACACTCAGTGCTATATAATCAACTCGCACACTTAGTGCTACGTAATCAAATCGCACACTTAGTGCTACATAGTCAAACTCGCACACTTAGTGCCGCATGGTCAATTCGCACACTTAGTGCATCATATTCATTTCGCACACTTAGTGCAACATAGTCAAATCGCACACTTAGTGCTGTACAATTTAATCCCGCGCACTTAGCGCCAATCTCATGGTCATAAATGGTTATACCCGCACGTTTAGTGCCGAGATCAACAACTCAGTACATCTTACCTCTTTTCTTTTCATTCAACAATTTCATCATCACATACGTACATGCATATATATATGTATATTTATTCATTCCATTCAGCATCAATACATAAACATTATGACCATTTGAAATAATACCAACTACATGCTTAATGACTTACCTTGTGTTGGGTAAGACGGTTCCAAGTCAGCTACTCAGTGATCTTTTCTTTGCCTTTGCTTGATTCTCCTCCTTTAGCTCCTTGAGCTTAATCAATAATTCACTAGTTTAACCATCTTGTTAAACATTCATAATCCAATTACACATGCTTATGTATGTTTGTATATTCGGCAACCATCCTCACTAATTACTCATGTTGATGGCCGAATGGATGTATGTGTGTACAATGTCAACTATAACATCATGTAATTCCACATATGACTACATTTCTTAAGTTCCACATCTTAATGCCCATTATACATAATCAAATTTAACATCATATATATATTTACTCATGTGGCCGAATATACATACTCCCATATAATATCAAGTACTCACTTTAAGTATATTGCCGAATATACTTAATCATACACACACCTAACCAAAATAATTTCTAAAATCTTTATATCATTTATAATACATCTAATTATCCTTTTTCACATTATCAACTCAAATCACATACATTATTTACTATAACATCTTTACATTCGGCATTGGTGTCAACCATAGTAGCCGATTCTTCCTACTTTGTACCCATGCATCTATTAATCCTTAGTTGGTTCAAACACTTCACACACTAAGATTCATCAAATTTTTAACAAGAAATAAAATCTCTAATCCTCAAACTACCATGGCCGAACCTTCATGGAGTTGCTAAGACTCCTCATTTCTACTTCTCACACACTCTCACATCCAAACCCTTTTATTAAACACCCAAAGTCAACCATCTCCTTACCTCATCACCAAAGACATCAAAATACCAACCAAGAACGTAACATTCATGGCCGAATGTCATCTCCATCATTTAACAAAGTTTGAACCATGGCTAGGTAGATTTTGAACTTACAACTTAAAATATACATGAATCTCAAAGAATAACATTAAACATACCTCAATCTAGTTACATGCATGGCCAAACTTCCTCCTAATCCTCTTCCTTAGGATTTTCAGTCAAAAGAGGTTGAAAAAGGATGAACAAAACCTTTCTTTTCCTTCCTTTAGCTCACAGCAATGGGGTGTATGCATGAGACCATTATTATTTTTTTTCTTTTTTTTTCATCACCCTTCCTTTCATTATTTAATTATCATGCTTATTATTTTATTTTCCTTACCATACATCACTAACACAACATGTTGGTGACATGTTTCCACCCATAGCATGGCCGGCCACTACATATTAGGGAGGGGGAATTTGACATGCAAATCCCCTTTTTCTTCCACATGCACTAATAGGTCCTCATGCATTGACCTATCACATTTTAAAATTTTCTCATATAAGTCCTATTGACTAAATTCACATGCAATCGACTAAATCGAAGCTTGAAATTTTCACACATTCATGATTACATATTCTAGACAATAAACATCACATTCGAACCTTTCGGTGACTCGGTTTAGCGGTCCCGAAACCACTTCCCGACTAGGGTCAATTTTGGGCTGTCACAGATACGGGTTATAGGGGTGTTACAAACACAATCTCAAACTTCATATTCTACCATAAAAAATTAAAATTCATATATATCATCCATGGGTAAAATTTTAAATATAAACCCTAGCTCAAAATATTGGTAAAAATAGGTAAACCGAGCTACGAGGATTTCAAAAATTTAAAGAACATTAAAAACAGGCATAGAAATCAATTACAATCAAGGCTAAAAAGTGTTGAAACCCTAGCTATGGTGGAGAGAAAAATTCAGCAGCAACTTATGGAGAAGATGATCATTTTTTTGTTATTTTTCCCATTTTATTTCATTTAATATCCAAATGACCAAAATGCCCTTCCTTACTAAACTTTCAAAAATTCCATCCATGTCCAATTTTTGTCCATAAACTTAGAAATTGGTCAAATTGCTGTTTAAGACCTCCTAATTAATATTTCAAAGCAATTTCATACTAGAAACTTCTAGAATGCAAGTTTTGCAACTTATTCAATTTAGTCCCTAACTTCAAATTAAGCACTTTATGCATAAAATTTCTTCACGAAATTTTCACACAATCATGCAATCATATCATAGACCTTAAAATAATCATAAAATAATTATTTCTATCTCAGATTTTGTGATCCCGAAACCACTATTTTGATTAGGCCCTAATTCGGGTTATCACAACTCTCCCCCCTTTAAGGATTTTTGTCCCCGAAAATCTTACCGGTAAACAAGTGTGGGTATTGATTCCTCATAGTTTCCTCGGGCTCCCATGTAGCCTCTTCTACCCCATGTTTTTGCCACAATGCCTTCACGAGAGTGATACTTTTATTTTTCAGTTGCTTGACCTCTTGAGCTAAAATTTTAATCGGTTCTTCATTGTAAGTCATATCCAGTTGTAACTCGATTTCTGTCCGTGAAATCACATGTGAAGGATCCGAACGATACCGGCGTAACATAGATACATGGAATACATCATGGATCTTCTCTAATTCTGGCGGTAATGCTAACCAATACGCTACTGGGCCAATTCTTTCAATTACCTCATACGGTCCGATGAAACGTGGACTCAACTTTCCTTTTCGACTGACTCTAAGAACTTTCTTCCACGGAGACACTTTTAAAAACACTTTATCACCAACTTGAAACTCGATCTCTTTTCGCTTCAAATCTGCGTAAGATTTTTGCCTATCCGAAGCAGCTTTCAAACATTCTCGAATCACTTTCACTTTTTCTTCAGCTTCCTTGATTAAATCAACTCCGTAAATCTGGTTTTCTTTGAGTTCGGTCCAATACAGCGGTGTCCGGCACTTGCGACCATACAACGCCTCATAAGGTGCCATTTTCAAACTCGTCTGATAACTGTTATTGTAAGCAAATTCAAGAATCTGAATTACTCTTTCTGATTGTCCATTAGTCTGTGGATGGAAGGCAGTGCTGAAATTTAACTTCGTACCTAATGCTTCTTGCAGCTTTTTCCAAAATCGTGAAGTAAACCTCAGATCTCTATCCGAAATAATCGACAACGGTACTCCGTGAAGTCTAAAAATCTCACTAATATATAATTCAACTAACTTATCAAAAGAATAATCACTGCATACTGAAATAAAATAGGCTAATTTAGTCAATCTGTCGACTATCACCCAGACGGCATCTTTCTTCTTTGGAGTTAACGGCAATCCTAATACAAAATCCATAGTAATTCGATCCCATTTCCATTCGGGAATCATGATAGGCTGAAGTAGACTCGAAGGCACCTGATGTTCAGCTTTTACTTGCTGAAATATCTCTTTTCATTTCGTTCCACTAATACATTTCCTTCAAGTCATTGTACATCTTTGTACTACCCAGATGCATAGTAAACAACCATTGTGTGCTTCGTGCAAGATCCTCCGAATCAACTCATTAGTTTTCGGTACACAAATCCGATCTTTAAACATCAGACAACCATCAGAGCCGATTCTGAAGTCTGATCCTGTATCTGCCTCACATTGTTTTCTTTTAGCTTGTAATTCTTTATCACTTCTCTGAGCTTCATAAATCTCTTGTAAAAACATCGGTCTTTTCTTCCAATTTCTTATCTTAGCCTCTGTCTCTTTCTTCTCTTTAATTAGTTCTTCAGCCTTGCAAGCCCGATCAACAAGTACCACAAATTCTTTCAACTCAAGAATACCCACAAATACCTTGATGTCTTCATTAAGTCCATCTTCAAATCGTTTTCACATTTTAACCTCTGAAGGGATATATTCTCGAGCATACTTGCTCAATTAAACAAACTTTCTTTCATACTCAGTAACTGTCATGTTGCCTTGCTTCAACTCGAGAAACTCTTTACTCTTCTGGTCTACAAATCTTTCACTGATATATTTCTTCCGAAATTCTTCTTGAAAGAATTCCCAAGTCACCTTCTCTTTCGGCACCACTGAAATTAATGTTTTCCACCAATGATAAGCCGAATCCCTCAGCAATGATATAGCACACTTCAAGCAAGCCGAATCCCTCAGCAATGATATAGCACACTTCAAGCACTCTTCAGGTGTACAAAATAACTCATCAAGTACCCTAATAGAATTTTCGAGCCAAAATTCTGCTTTTTAAGTGTCATCATCAACATTTTCCCTGAATTCTTCGGCCCCTTGCTTACGGATTCGATCAACCGAAATTTATGGAATTTCATCAGATCCATACCTGAAGGCATCTGGGGTATAGGTTGAGAAATCAGGGGTGGTGGGGGAGGTTGTTGAGCAGTCGGGTTCGTACGAATGAACTCTGTATACCAAGCATTCATCATTTGGAGAAAGGCTTCCCGAGCCCTTTTTCCTCCTCCTTGGACAACAGTAGGAGGTCGATTTTCAGTCGGCACTGCCCCTTTAGTAGGATCTGGCACATTGCTCTCTACATCATCAGCCACAATTGGATTGGGATCCATTTACTATAAAAAAATCATTTAAAAAGGTCAGGAGTCGTCACACTATCACAATATATAAATATGGCATGTATAGCAAAATTTGTACTTACACCACATTAGTCCGAGAATCGACTAAAACTACTCTGATACCACCAAAAGTAACGCCCCCGTACCTGAGACCATCACCGGATTCGAGCACAAGATGTTAACGGACTTAATTCATTAATTAAACAACTTAAACAATTTATTTTAGAATTTCTAGACAAGCTGGCTAACTGCGTCATAGTCGCTAAAAAATCTATACCTTGAGTTACAAAACTAGAAATCCAATTCTATAAATTTTTCTTAAAACTAGACTCATATATCTACTTGCTAATTTTTTTTCTAGAATTTTTGGTCGGGACAATTAGTACAGTTTATTAGTTAAAGTCTCCCCTATTTCAAGGTTCGGCTACTCTGAACCCTGTGTATTACAAATTAGATATCTCCCTATACAGAGTTTAAATGACTACGTCGTTTGTTTCTAATAAAACTAGACTCAACAAAGATTTCATAAATGTAATGTAAAACTCATAATTGTTTTTTTAAAATTTATGGTGAATTTTTAAAGTCAGAATAGGGGATTCAGAGATCGCTCTGACCCTGTTCCACCAAAACTTAAGTATCTCATAAAATATAACTCATTTACCTGTTTTGTTTCTTCCATATGAAAATAGACTCATCAAGATTCGATTTCATAACTTATTTATCATTTAATTACATTTCTACTATTTTTAGTGATTTTTCAAATTCACATCAATACTGTTGTCTAATTCTGTTTTGTGGCAAATTTTACCTTTCCAAGGATTTTCATGGTTTAGTTAAGACATAAAACATACATGTTATCATATATAAACTTGATTAGCCATTCCAATAGCTAATCATTCTCAAACATTTCCATTCCATCCATGGCCATATCGTAAGATTATACACACAAAATGATTGGAATGCTATACATGCCATATTTCCAAAAATTTCAAGTCATTATACCGCGATTGTCCAGTGATAGTGTGAGCGTGCATCCGACCGTCCCGATCTCCAAATTGACTTGTCAAAACTACAAAGAATGAAAAGGAGGGAGTAAGCATAGATGCTTAGTAAGTCCACATGCAAATAACAAATAACTTAACAAAGCAATTATGCCAACCAACATTAGCATAATATCACCAAAAATTGTATCACATTTCTATTCATCATTCATCATCTTACCATATTATTGTTGTCGTATCAAGTCGCAACCCGAGGGTTAAGTACTTACCTGTCCAAAGTGTCCATTCCACAACACTTACCAGTACGTCACTTGCATCTTGAGTATTCTTCCATTTCACTAGAATTTTACCCGTTGAACACATCGGAATATAACTCGAATACATGGAAAGCTTGCAGATAAGTGCCACATATGTAGCCAAGCTACCATGTAACCCGACCATAAGCAAACTTGGACTCAACTCAACGAGCTTAGGCGTTCGCATCCATAAGTGAACTCGGACTCAACTCAACGAGTTCGGATGCCTAGTTACATTTCACGAACTCGGACTCAACTCAACGAGTTCGGACGTTCGCATCCATAAGTGAACTCAGACTCAAATCAACGAGTTCGGATGCCCAAATATCGAATCTATTCCTAAGGTTCAACGGGACTTTCCTCGTTCGTACTTCTTTACCATTCTCCTTGGAATACCAATGACGATACTTCGGTAGTCTTTCACATTTTTCACATAATTCATAAAATTTTTACATGTTGTCCAACAATGACCACAAAGCATAGAATTGCATGATAACAATCATAATATCATATAAATAGCATTAAATGATTTAAAATAACGGTTATATTACAATATTTACATATGAACTTACCTTGATACAAAATGAGAATAGTCGAGCCTATTCCTCGTAAACTTTATTTTCCCCCCGATCTCGACTCGAATCTCTTTTCTCTTGATCTATAATACCAAATTAATTTATTTAATACACACATTCATCAAAACAGCCCCTAGTACGAACTTTAGCAAAATTACCATTTTGCCCCTAATTGCCCCAAGTTTCGTAAATTAAACCTCATCCTATTTTCTTATGTTTTATGACATGCTGATCATTTTTCCCTTCTATAGCAACATCAAATTCACACTCTAACATGTACTTATCAATATTAGGTATTTTTACCGATTATGTTATTTTGCTCGTTTTTATGAAAAATCACTTAGCAAAGTTGTTTAACACAATCTCAAACTTCATATTCTACCATAAAACATCAAAATTCATACATATCATCCATGGGTAAAATTTTAAATGTAAACCCTAGCTCAAAATATTAGTAGAAATAGGTAAACCGAGCTACGAGGATTTCAAAAATGTAAATAACATTAAAAACGGGCATAGAAATCACTTACAATCAAGGCTTAAAAGTGTTGAAACCCTAGCTATGGTGGAGAGAAAAATTCAGCAGCAACTTATGGAGAAGATGATCATTTTTGTGTTATTTTTCCCATTTTATTTCATTTAATATCCAAATGACCAAAATGCCCTTCCTTACTAAACTTTCAAAAATTCAATCCATGTCCAATTTGTGTCCATAAACTTAGAAATTGGTCAAATTTCTATTTAAGACCTCCTAATTAATATTTCAAAGCAATTTCATACTAGAAACTTCTAGAATGCAAGTTTTGTAACATATTCAATTTAGTCCCTAACTTCAAATTAAGCACTTTATGCATAAAATTTCTTCACGAAATTTTCACACAATCATGCAATCATATCATAGATCTCAAAATAATCATAAAATAATTATTTCTATCTCAGATTTTGTGGTCCCGAAACCACTATTCTGATTAGGCCCTAATTCGGGTTATCACATTAATTGTACTTGAGTTGGGTCTTTCTATTTTGATCAATTTATTCCATATCTATATTTCTCAGTAAATTTATTCAAGATCCTCCTTTTATTTTATTATTTCAATAATAATATTTCATGCAAAATCATTGTCGACCACTTTATTATTCAGTTCCACATTTTCTCGAATTGACATAACTTATCGAGATATCTTATTTTCATTATTTTAAAATTCAATTTCAGATATCTGAATCTCTTCTGAAGTTTTACTTATTAGTTATGTCTTGGGTCTCTTTTGGAGCACCTGCCTCCATTATATGACCATCTATAAGAATTTTCATCTTTGGAACCGATCAATCTATTATTTATTCTAATTGATTGTCCTACTAAGACTTTGATTCAAATTAAAATATTAGATGGTATATAACACTTGGTTATTCTCATTAAATTTGTAAATACATCTAACAATTAACTTGTAATGAGTTATCCTTATTGAACTTCTGGTTCAAATTAATCTCCCCCTAACTTATTACAAGTCATGATTTCTCTACCCCTAATGTCGGGAAAACAAACGAATAAAAATTGCAATCACAAATCATGTCATAGTTAAATCTTGAAAACATTCAAAACATCTAAATATAAAGAAACTTGTAATCAATGTATATTCCTATCTTTCTTTGAGGATTCACTCATCTTTGTGCATTGTGGTGGAGCAATTGCAACATTTAAGCACATACAAAAATTAAAAGATGAAAAATACTTAGCTCTTGATCAAAAATCAATTATAATGGGGAGTATTTATAACTTATTGGCTTGATGCATACAACACGTAAATCAACATAATCTCACGTTAAAATAGGAAGTTTAGTTCTCATAAGTAATGGTTTTGACATTAATTAAAGGTGTTTAATCAATAATTTCTCTAAACCATTATGCGCAACTTTTATAATTTTTTTCAAACTCAATCAATAAAAAATTGAGATATAAACTCATCAGTATTAGCAAGATGAATTGTTTCAATTGCATGATCTGAAATTAATTATTTAAACAAGCAATCTTACAAACGACAGGTTACAAATTGATAACACATATGTGATTATTTTGTAAATGCATCTAACAAAATCATATAATATCAAAACCACCCACATGGTTAATGAATGAGCCCATTTTCGTTTTAGAAATGCAAGACATTAAATCTCAACTTAGGTAATAAGTTTCTAATAATCAATTTTCATTGAGAATAAGCAACATATGAGAATTCTTTTAAATTAAAGAATATTCTGGTTCTTTAATGAATGTCCATATGAATTCTTTTCACATCATATATGATCCAGGATGGTCTAGCTGGTCATGCCAAGTAGTAAATGCATTTGTATAAGTAAAGAAGTTTACTTTAACATGTGTTTCAATTGTACTAAATTGTAAAAAAATTAATAATTACTATAATTCCTTTTACTTTGTATCAATATATAAGTGCTATTGTGACATTTACTACTAGAAATATCTAAATCAATGTGAATATTATACTGTCACTAAGTCAACAAAATAAATATAATTTCCAAACAATTATATGCAATATTCACTTCATGGAATATGCCAAAATCTTCAAATATCTAAGAGAATTGCAACTTCAGGTGCATCCAACCATAATGAGCTTTAAATAGAAGTATCATATTTTATTGCTCATAAATAGATCTTTCACAGTCAAATATTTTTCTTCCAACCCCTTGCTGGGGATGATGACAAAAGAATATCACAAAGATTATAAAATAAATATAAATTAACAACCCAATCCTCTCTTTTTCATCCTTTCAAAATAGATATATATAGCAATAGTGATTTATATGAAATATAATATTTTCCTCATTCACAATCTCAATATAAGCTTCATTATAAATATATTTTAAAACCAATAGATTAACTATCACAAGATATTAATATATTAACTCTTCTAGAGCTTTCAACTAATTTTGTGCTACCAAATATTGGAATAATATTAGTTTGTTTTGGTACCAAATAAGATAAATACTTTCTATCTATAATGATAGAATTTATTACTACATTCTCATATCATTTCTCAAAGAATATTAACAGAAACAAAATATTTAGGCATATGCCACATATGTGGCCAATAATCTTTCATATCACATTAATAGCATAAGTTATATTTACTCTTTAAAGAGTTATCTTGAGAACTCTCATTGTTCTCTTATTTTTTAGTATGTTCCCACTTTTAGTGGTCCATGATTATATCTTTTATTTTCTTTATATTTGCGTTTATTTTGGAGAATGCAATAGATTTACTAGGATGAACTTATAAACGTCCCAATAGATTCTTTATTTCATAATCACCATCGCAAACATACATGGAATTTAAATCAGAATCTATCTATTAATGTTGTCATGGTTAGTCTCCAATTCTAATAAACATGATATGATAAATAAAATATAGTAAAATATACTTGAAAATCTTTAACATCATCGTCATCACCATGATCCATTATGAGATTGAATCTTTCAACATTTTGAAGATGAAGTTGTAAGGGTGAAAGCTTAAGATGAAAGAGGAATTGGATTTGGGGGACGATTTCAAAATATTTTAAAAGAAAAAAAAATAGAGAATCATCCTGTTGATAACATGTTATAAAATAAAGAAGATGGAGAGAATAAAGAACAAAGAAAATATGTAAGTAATAGAGAATGTACTTTATTGATCAAAATGATGATTACAATGCTTCATCAGAGTCTCTATTTATAAGCATAATAAGTATAAAAGAAGTAGATATATAATTCTAATTTAATGTATATTAAAACTTTATATTGATCATGATAGACATCCACTTAATAAGATATTCATAACAAAAATTACATTTAATTCTACAATACATATAATATTAATATAAAAATATATACTAATATTTGATTAAATTTTGAACAGTAAAATGAGATTTTTAAGAGGGTCAAAAGCGAGACTGGACTTGAAATTTTTTTGACCCCGACCACGGTGTGACTTATGGACAAATTTAAGAAAATAATATTTTTTTAATTTTTAAAATTTTCATATATTTTAAATTATTTTAAATTTCTCACAAATTTTTTATATTTTAATTGAAAGTAAAAAAATAATCTTTTAAAAAGATTTAAAAAATAAACTTTTAAAAAAATTTTTTGGTTGTAATTGTTTTTTTTTTAACTTTTAAAGAGTAAATATTAAATTGACACAAAATTATAAATAATGATAATTAAAAGAGTTATTCTACTCTTTTTTTTTTAACAATTATCCTAATAGTAAAACTCATAAAGGGATCAAGATTTTCAAATAAAAAAAGGCTTAAGGATGTAAAAAGCTCTCAAACTTTTTTTAAAAAGTAATTAAGCTCTTTTTTTTTTGACTCAATTGAGTATTTAAACTTTCAAAATACATAAAAAATACCCTAAAACTTTTTCAAAAAATTAATCAAGCCATTGCTCTTTTTTAGTACTCAATTGAGTACTTGAGTTGTCAAAATGCATCAAAAAGGCCATCAAAATTTTTCAAAAAAAGCAATTAAGTATATATTTGTTTTTGTACTCAATTGTCAAAATACATAAAAAATACCTTTTGACCGTAAACTTTATTAGTCAATTGTTAAAGTTAACTGCCTTTAATTTTTTTAAGTTAGAACCACCCAGTGTCATAATCACTGTGTTATGACAAAAAAATTATAAAAAATAAAAATCAATAAATGTTATAAAAATTAAACTTTAATAAAAATATAAAAATATTTAAAATTTACTAAAAAATAAATAAGTAAACATCGTAAAAAATTACAAAATTTTATAAAATCATAAAAAAATGCATAAAAATGTTCTTTAACCATTAACTTTGACTATTGACCGTTAAAGTTAACGATCCCCTTTTTTTTTCTAGTTAAAGCCATCGCATGTCGCAACACGGTGGACATGTGTCAAAAAATGATAAAAATAAAAATCAATAAAAGTTATAGAAAAATTACAAAATGCTTCTTTTGGTATGATGATTTTTATAATTCTTTTATGAATTTTATATTTTATACATTTCTTTATCATTTTCTTACAGTTTTATAAAATTTCTATATATTTTTTTCTATATTTCTATATAATTTATAATATTTTTCCTAATTTTTAATAAAAAATAAATATTTCTTATATTTTTATTAAAATTTAATATATTTTATAATTGTTATTTTTTATCATTTTTTTGCCACATGCATGCTATGGCTGTGATATGTGGTGATTTTAATTAAAAAAATAAGGGCAGTTAGCTTTAACGATCAAATAGTCTTTTGGATGCATTTTGGCAATTGAGTGAAAAAAAAGTAGGGACTTAATTGCTTTTTTAAAAATGTTTGAGTGCCTTTTTAATATATTTTGACAGTTCAAGTACCCCAATTGAGTAAAAAAATAAAGGCTTAATTACTTTTTTTTAAAAAAGTATTAGGGTCTTTTTGATATATTTTAAAAATTTAAGAATTGAGTGAAAAAAGGATTTAATTACTTTTTTTGAAAAAAATTGTGAGCTTTTTACACTATTGAGCTTAAAAAAAACATAGGGATTTAATGTCTCAAAATCAAAGTAAGGACTTAAATTTTAAATTCTAGAATTTCAGGGTCCTTTCACATATTTAAACCCTTCAAATATATTTTCCGGTCATGTGAACTATAATTAAAGTACCACGTGTCGAGTAACTGTGTTCCGAATTAAATATAGAGGTCACGTCATTCTACAAGCACTTGCTCCCATAGTTCTTTCTTAAAGAATAAATAAATAAATGCTTCCCCTGACGCTTTCTCCATGCGAACTTAGGAAAGTAAAGCAGCAACATGAACCAAAAAACATTGCTAGACCGATCGGACGCCTCCTGGTTCATTGCGTTTCCGTTTTCCAAACCCGACGGTAGAGATGCAAAGACCAAATCTTCACGCTGGTCCAAGGTCAGTTCAGAATCGTCATCATCTCCGACCAACTATCCCGATTTTTCAGCTCTCCCTTTCGACATATTAACGAAAATCGCGGCGCCGTTTAATTTCCCGAATCTTCTAGCGGCGTCTCTGGTGTGTAGGTCGTGGGGGGACGCGCTTCGGGCTTTGAGGGAAGCCATGGTACTACTGCGTCAGGGGAAGCAGTTCAAGCACGGTCGAGGCGGTGTTGGACGCAATTTGGAGAAAGCTCTCGTCTCTTTTCTGAAAGGCTCTGCGCGTGGCTCCACGCTTGCCATGGTCGATGCGGGGCTTGTTTACTGGGAAAGGGGTCAGAAGGAAGAGGCGATTGCTCTTTATCAAAAAGCTGCTGCCCTTGGTGACGCTGCTGGCCAGTGCAATCTCGGAATTTCATACTTGCACGGTATTTTCTCTTTTTTTTTTTCTTAATCGAAATTCATCAACTTTTTCTCAAATCCTAGCTTATAATTTAATGCCATACAGTTTGAATTCTTTTTAACGATATCCAGCACAACCTCAAAATCATAAGGAAGCTGTAAAATGGTTGCATCAAGCATCAATTGGGGGCCATGTTCGAGCTCAATACCAGCTGGCCCTTTGCCTACATCAAGGTCTTGGGGTGGAACAAAATCTTCAGGAAGCAGTAGGGGTTTCTTTGCTTACCGGTTTTAATTATATTCATAAATCGAGCGTGTTGTATTTGAGAAAACTTGGGATGATAGGATTTATTTTGTTGGTTACTGTTGTTTATCAGGCTAGATGGTATCTAAAGGCTGCTGAAGGTGGATATGTGCGTGCAATGTATAATGCTTCCCTTTGTTATACATTTGGGGAAGGTTTATCACATAGTCGTAGACAAGCGAGGAAGTGGATGAAGAGAGCAGCTGATCGTGGCCATGGCAAAGCTCAATTTGAACATGGACTTGCTCTATTTTCCGTATGGCACTTTCTTTTTTCTGTTTAAAATATAGAGAATAATAGAAACGTGTGTGAGATACTGAGTGTCTTTTAATAGCAAACAGTAGTTCTCTTTGATATTTGATGAAAGGAATGTGATTTTCTGCTTATGTCACGTTGAAGTAGAATGGGGAAATATGATTGAGGGGGGAAAACAGAACCCTTCTTTTTCTTCCCTTTTTTGCTCGTATGCAGACTTGCTTCTGGTTCAAGTTTTTCATTTTTTGTTGGTGTGATTCTGATTATTTCTACCTTCTCAATGGCAAAATTGTGTGCCTATACCACTATTATATTTATAAGCTGATATGGCTGTGATGATAATATTTGGGCAGGAAGGGGAATTGCTGAAAGCTATTGTGTATCTTGAACTTGCTACACGTTCTGGTGAAACTGCTGCAACTCATGTCAAAAATGCAGTTCTTCAGCAACTCTCGGCAACTTCTCGTGACCGTGCCCTGCTTCTTACTGATAATTGGCGTGCTTTGCCTTCCTCCCGATGAGTATACCTACACTGTTTATTGAACTTTCTCATCTAATCCTGTAATTGCCTGTTACTTTCGGTTCTCTTGTTAAATGCTTGACGAGTGACAAGAAAATTATTAATATATTATGGTGTTGTCTCCTTTTTGTCTTCTGGTTCTAGTGTCATTGATCTTTTAGTAAACATTCAAATTGGGTTTTTGTTATTTTTGCCTTGACCAACGAAAAGGATGATGATAACCAAAGATTTCATCTTTGAATGTTTCAATACTTACATTGGAGGAAATGAATTTGCACACTCTTGACCTAAATTTTAGATGAAGGTGGGGCTTCCTTAGGCAACCATGAGGTTAAATAATAACATTATTATTGTATTCTACTTTGTTAAAAACCGTTAATGTTTTTTCTTATTAAATATGAGAAATAATATAAATAATATTTAAAACCGTACATATATAGATGTCTATTGTACCTACACTGCCCACCCCATCACGTCTTTCAGCGGAGCTGATCTCTTAGTGAGGCATGTGCACTTAGTGGACTTGACTAAACTAGTGTACCTTCTACTCTTTACCATAGGCGAACTTGAATCTGGTGAACTTCACAAAGTAACGCCTTTGTTGAACATTGTTGAACATATATGACAAATGGGAAGCTAAGAATCAGATTACAAGTTATCCTAAGATGTCATATTCTAAGATTCTTGCTGGAAGTATCCTTGATCCTAATCCTTGATCCTGTTGATAGTGAGTAGGATCAAATAATTAGATGGGGTAGTTGCTAAACCGTACCACAGTTTGGGTAACAACAAAAGCTGCAACAAAGATTTAGTAACAACAAAAGCTGCAACAAAAATAGCAGCTATACTACTGGAAAGGGCGATTTCAATTTTTCCCATATGTAATCTTTTATATAAATGTTTGGGCGAGCGGATACTAAGATGGGATAACCTTGCTAATAAGCTCAGTGTTCCTATTGCAATATGATGAGCCTTCTCCTGGAACAAAAGGAACAAAACCTTTCATGTACTACTCTGGATTTATAGCGTGGACCTTGTTAGTTAGTCCATAAAAGTTTGACACTCATGTTCTAGAACCATACAATCCTGTTACATGAAATGTGTCAAAGTTAAAGCAAGTTACTCTTGAGAGAAATAAATGAATTCCAAAACTCTTGGGCAAATCCGAAGAAGGTTTTCGTGTGCATTTATCATAAAAATCTCTAGATCCCAATTTTAGATAGCTGCCAATAAGCAGAAGCTAAAACGCACAATATGTGTTCTGGCCACATTTTGTAACTTCAGTACTTAGAATTGTTATAGTCTCCCTTATAATATTCCAACCACCCCATAAATTGGTTATTCCTAAACTTGTTAGGAAGAGTATAATGAACATACATTGTCTGTACATTGGATCAACAACGGGACTCGAGGGATAAAAATGGCTAATTCAAATAGAGCCATTTAACTAGCATAACCAGCAACTAGAGTCGTATGCATTTTATGAATATAGAGTTAGTGGCTTGGATCATTCAATATGCCAGTATGAACAAATACCAAGGTGAACTCATGGAAATACTCCTTTTATCAATGAAAAATGCACTATGTAACTTTATTGCATTGGGATACTTTCTGTTTCGATGGATTCTTTTAGAGAAAGGATTCATATTTGTTCAAGTACATTAGTAATTAAGGGAGAATTTGGCTCAAAAGAAACAAAAAAGAAGCAGATCTATTTTATACCCAAAAGTATCAATATGCAATGGGGTTTGATCCTATTTTTTATGAATGCGTCCTTATTTGTTAATTATTCAAAGGAACTGTTGAAAAAAAATCGGTTAAAAAAATGATTTTCTTGTACAAAGAAAAATTAAAATTTGAAAATTGAGTCGATATGTGATTTTTATAGCAATAAAATTTTTCTCAAAATCGCACATTTGTTTCAATTAGATGTCATTTACAGCTTTTAATCGAACTATCTTCTCTGATATAATCATATCACAATTTGCTTTAAATGTGGGTTCGAATGAATTCAAATTAAACATAAAATAAAAAATAAAAAAAAATTTATTTACTTTACTTTGAGTAAGAAAACAAATTTCTCTTCTATAGAAACTGGTAGAATTTTTATTTCGAAAAATAGAATTTATACTTAAAAGATACTCACTATTTTCGGGCAAAATAGCAACATCTTAAAGTTTTGGATTTGTCGTCCCATGTATTAATATGAGGGGGTCTCTTCTATTTCGGGTTCGATTTTAAGTATTTCTTGAACTTTTAATCCAGTACTTTATAATTCAATGTGACCTAATACAGTTTTTCTATGTTTTAAAAGAAATATCATAAATTAATTTAAATAGATAAATAAAATTTTCTGATTAAATAATTTTCACAATCTGATTCTAATTTCGTTAAAATCATTTTAACTTCACCGTAAAAGGATCTATGAGAAAATACATTTAATGTTTTTTCGTTTAACAGATTCACTACAATTAATTAATTTAATTTAATTTAATTTTTGAACTTCAATTATTGAATTAATTAAAAAACAAAAAAAATTATAAATTAATTTTTCAAATAATTTCTATTTAGTGAGAAAACTACATTTATTTTCAAATGTTCCTCAATTTTTTCAATTTTACCATTTCTATCCATTTCTGTTTATTTAATTTAATATGCAATTCATTTTTAACTTAAATAAGTAAGTGAAGGGATGGATTGGACATAAAATGATTTATATGTTTCAACTATTAATTATAGACTCATTTAATAATGAAGTTATTCTATTATGGTATTGTGACTTAACTCTTTTTAATCACATACCATTACGAAAATAACTCAATTAGTATTTGTCTAATGATTTTTTCATAAGTGTGTTATCCTTATAGGATATCATAAATCTCTTTTAATAAATTTATATTTTAGTATAATCTTATTTTATTTTATAGTAATTATTACATCTTTTTTAGTAAAAAATTAAGTCATTTGTCACAAAGATAAATGACCTGTGACAATGTTTATTTTCATCTGTCTTGTAATACAAATGAGATAATACCATTTACTCGTATTTTGGCTATGAATTTCACTGTTGTGAGTGGCGCTACCTATTGCAGAAGTTGTATATTCAATTTATCAGATTTCGGTTCCTTATCTATTTGAACTTAGGCTTGTACTTATATTAAAGTATATGAGTCATGTATACATTGTCATCCACTTATAGTTAAGGTATATCGTACTATGAACGTCTCAAGTAAATAAATTTATAAATGGATTTAGGATTTATTTTCATTGGGTTCAGTTAAATGCAATGTCAGCCTAGGTGAGTACATCTATGTTTTTATATTTTGGGAGTTATTCGTTCTGATGCTTAAGATAAGACATCTTCTCAATTGGGCTTGGTAGATTACATACTAGCCTTTTAACCAGATAGTTGATTTTCGATTGGACTTAGGTTTGTCTATTAACATAAGCTGTCTTTTTGTATTACGATTGACCACAAAATACCGCTTAGTATTAGTTTGAACATTAGATAACCAGTGAGTCAAAATTTGTTTATATTTTGCTTTGCATAAAAAAACACATGAGGACATTATACAAAGTATATTGATGTAATCCATGAATGACTTTATTAACTAAACTGTTCAAAAAATTACAAGTGCACATAGATGAAAATACTATTCTTAGGGTACCAGATACAATAGTCACATAATTATCACTGTTAGGAAACCAGATAAGATAGCGGTGTTAGCAGTATTTTTGAATATTGATGATGATGTGATTGTTGAATCTAGTGCCCAAAGTGTATTATTTTCGTCTATGTACAATTGTAATTTTTTTGAATAGATTGATTAATAAAAGATTACGTTAATATACTTTTATAATGTTTTCCTGTGTTTTTTGCATGCTAAACAAAATAGAAACAATTATCAACTCACCAGTTGTCCAATGCTTAAACTAATACTAAGCATATTTTACGGTCAGATCGTAATACTAAAAGATAACTTGTAATAGTAGATGAATCTAAACATGTCTTTAGTCTAATCAGAAATAAGCAAATGGGTTGAAACATTAATATACCATTTATTAAATCTAATTTGGGAGATGTCTTGTCATAGGCATCAGAGTTGATAACTCCTACAAGATAGCGCTATAGATGTGATTGGCTAGATTGATAGTACATCAGATTAGACCTAAGAAGATTAGATTCTAAATCAGTCTATGGATTTATTTACTTGTGACGTCCGAAGTGTGGCGTACCTTAATCTTGAATGGACTATGTATGCGTGACTCATATACTTTGATGTAAGTAAAAGCTTGAGTTCTAATAGGTATGCGCCGAAAGGTAGGCATTAGGTATAAGATATGTAGTACCTAATGATATGTAGTATGCACAGTAGGGGAATTTATAGCCCAATATATGAGTAAATAATATCTTCTTATTGGCATTACATGATAGATAAAAAGTAAACATTGTAATATCTTGATTTTAGGCCTAGTCGGAATGGTGGTTTCGAGACCATAAATCCGAGATAGAAATAATTATTTTATAATTATTTTGAGGTCTATGATATTATTTCATGATTGTGTGAAAATTTCGTGAAGAAATTCTATGCATAAAGTGCTTAATTTGAAATTAGGGACTAAATTGAATAAATTGTAAAACTTGTGTTCTAGAAGCATTTTTCATAAAATTGGATTATATTATTAATTAGAGGTCCTTAAAGAGTAATTTGACCAATTTATAAAAAAAATTTGGACAAAAATGGGCTTGGAAGGGTAAAAATTTAAAGAATAGTAAAAATGGCATTTTGGTCATTTAGGGGTAAAATGAATTAAAAGACAAATTTTAAAACCCAAATGTGTCCATCTTCAGCCCCGTGGCCCGAATATAGCAAGGAGAAACCATGGATAGGGTTTTTCAAGCTTCCAAGCTCTATTGTAAGTCCGTTCTAGCATCGTTTTTAATGTTTGTTTTACGTTTTTAGAGTCCCAGTAACTTGATTTAGCTTATGCTAGCAATAATTTAACCTAGGGTTTATATTTGGAAAAATACCCATAGGTGAAATTTGTGTATTTTGGTGTTTTATGATAGAATATGAGGTTTTAAATTATGTTAGACAACTTGTGCTACTCGGTTTTAAGTAAAAATGAGCAAAAGGGCTTAATCGGTAAAATACCTAATAGTCATAAGTACATGTTAGAGTGAGAATTTGATGTTGCCATAGAAGGGAAAAATTATCAGCATGTCCGAAACATAAGAAAATATGCTGAAGTTTAATTTATGAGCTTTGGGGTAAAAGTGTAAATATGTGAAAGTTTAGGGGCAAAACTGTAATTTTTCCAAAATATGATTTTGGGTCAATTTGAATAATGTGAGTCCTAATTAGACTATATTTTAAATGATAGAGCAAGGAAAACTAAAATTCGGGCTAAAATGGGAAAAATATCAAGTTGTGGACGAAATGGTAAAAGTAGCCATTTTCGCATATGAGGTAAGTTCATATGTAAATGTTGGTAACATAGTTATTATTTTAAATGTTTTAATGTTATTTAAATGATATGATAATTATTATGAAATATTATACTTGTGATAATTATTTGATAATATGTCAAATTATGTGATATACTTGGAAAATGTGAAATACTACCGAGTATCGATATCGGCATTCCGTAGAAGATGGTTGAGACACATGATTGGGAAAAAGGTCCCGTTGAACCTTAGGAATGGATTAGGATACAAGTGACATGTCACTAGGATATTTGGGCATCCGAACTCGTTGAGTTGAGTCCGAGTTCACTTATGGATGCGAATGTCCGAACTCGTTGAGTTGAGTCCGAGTTCGAGAGATGTAACTAGGCATCCGAGCTCGTTGAGTTGAGTCCGAGTTCACTTATGGATGTGAACGCCCGAGCTCATTGAGTTGAGTCCGAATTCACTTATGGGCGGGTTACATGGTAGCTTGGCTACATATATGGTACTTATGTGCAAACTTTCCATGTATCCAAATTATATTCCGATGTGTTCAACGGGTAAAATTCTACTCAAATGGAGGAATACTCGAGATGAAAGGGACGTATTGGTAATTGTTGTGAAATGGATACTTTGAACAGGTATGTACTTAACGCTCGGGTTGAAAACTCGATATAACAACAATATGGTAAGATGATAAATGAAAATGTGATATGAATATCTCGGTGATGATTATGCAAATAATGTTTTATGTTTGCTTATATAGTTGTGTTACTTGCTATTTGCATGTGAACTTACTAAGCAGTTATGCTTACTCCCTCCTTTTCATTCCTTGTAGTTTTGGCAAGCCAGCTCAAAAATCGGGAACAGTCGGAGGCTCGCTCACACTATCCGTGTATCATCTTGGCATAATGGCTTGTATATTTTGAGCATGGCATGTATAGCATTATAATCACTTTGTGTATATGGTCTTATGATATGGTTATTGAGTGGTATGGAAATGCTTGGTAAATGATTAACCATTGGAATGGCTAATCATGATCATATTTGGTGTTATGTATGCTAAATTGCTAGCTAATCCATGAAAACCATGAAATAGGTAAAATTTACCATAAAATAGATTCAGATAGCAGCAGTGACGTGAGTTTGAAAAATCATTAAAAATAGTAGAGATATAAATAGATGATGAATAAAATATGGAATTGAATAATTATGAGTCTATTTTCATATGGATGGAACAAAATAGGTATATGAGTTATATTTTATGAGATGTTTAAATTTTTGTGAAACAGGGCCAGAGCGATTTCTGGATCCCCTCTTCTGACTTTAAAAATTCATCATAAATTTTAAAAAAATAATTATAAGTCATGCTTTATATGTACAGATTCCTTATTGGGTATAGTTTTATTAGAAATAAACAGTATAGTCATTGAAACTCTGTACAGGGAGATATCTGATTCGTAATACACAGAGGTCAGAGCAGTTGAACCCTGAAACAGGGGAGAATTTAACTAATAAGCTGTACTAATTGGCTTGACCAAAAATTCTAGAAAACAATTAGTACATAGATATATGAGTCTAGTTTCAAGAAAAATTTACAGAATTGGATTTCTAGTTTTGGAACTCGAGATATGAATTTTTAAGCGACTGTGATGCAGATTGCTAGCTTGACTGGAAATTTTAAAAATAAATTGTTTGAGCTGTTTAAGTAATGAATTAAGTCTGTTAACACATCGTTTTTGACTCCGGCGACGGTCTCGGGTACGGGGTGTTACAAACATGTTCATGGCTTGTTAGTTTTTGTGATGAATGACTCGATTACTATTAGATGATAATTGACTTTTCATGAAGGAAGATGTAATGATTATCAATGAAATAAAATATGATCATATTGGGGGAGTGGATTTATCCCAAAAAGATTAATGATATCCTATAAGAGTAGCACACTTATGACAAGGTCATTAGATGAGTATTGATCGAGTTGCTTTCATAATAGTATGTCATTAGGTAGAGGCTAGCCATTATACTATAGTGGAATGGTTTTATGTCTTAATGAGTTCATAACTAATAGATGAAAAATTGGAATTTAATTGTACATAATTTGAGCTCTAATCATATATGTATAATTAGTTCATCATCTAGCTCGTGAAATATAAAATGAATTTATATTGAATCAAATGAATAAAAATAAATAGAAATAGTAAAGTTAGAGAGATGAGAAGCATTCAGAAATGAATGTGATTTTTTCATTAAATGGAAATAACTTGGAAAATTAATTTATGATTTTTTGAATTATTGATTAATTAATTAGTCAAAAGTTTGAAAATAGAATTAAATTAATTGGTTATAGTGAATCTTTTGAATGTAGAAATATTAGATATATTTTCTCATATATATTTTTACAGTAAAGTTGTCATGATTTTAAAGAAATTAAAAATTAAAATTGGGTTGAAAAAATTATATAATTTGAGAAGTTTATTTATTTATTTATTTAAATTAATCTATGATATTTGTTTTAGAAAATAGAAAAAATATTTATTGGGTTGGATTGAATTATAAAGTGTTGGGCTAAAAAGTCCAGGAAACATTTATAACTATAGCCGATGCGGGAGAGGCCCAAAAGCCCCTGATGCTAATGCATGGGACGATAAACCCTAACATATTTACCAGGGCACCTCAAAGTGATGTACTAGGATAAAACCACAATTTAGAAGATCTTGTAAATGAATTTTCAGCTTTTTTTGCTCCGTTAGCGTCATATGGTATGGAAGAATAGATACTGGAATTGTACTTAGGTAAACGTCAATTACAATTTGAATATTACAATCATGAGTTAATCTTGATAATTCTTCTGGAAAAACATCAGGGAACTCATATATTGTTCGGATCTGGTCTATCTTGCTTTCAATCAAGTTTGAGTTAATAACATAGGCTAGATACGCTTCACAATTTTGATTTAGAAGATTATTAGCTCTAACCGATAAAATAATAGGGGTAGAATCACTTAATTTTATGCTTTTAATGTCAATGATTTCACCTTTTAGACTCTAAGTAGAGAACTTGTTTTTACAACGATTTAATATGACACCATGCTTAGTTAATAAGTCTATTCCAAGAATGTTAAATGGCATGATCAACAGATCAAATGGGAATGATCTATTCTGGATTTCTAATGGAAAATGCTTGCACACTTAACCAATGAGCATAGGCTGCCCTTTGAAATAACCATTTCTAGGATTGACATTTCAGATTTTGATTTCCCCAATTTCAAGGAGCTAGAATGAAAATATGCATACGTAGAGTCAGGGTTAATTAAGGCATGAGCGGGTGTAGAACATAAATAAACTATACTTGATACAATAGTAGCATTATCTCCTTTCTAGTTCGAATCATAAAAGCTTGACTAGGAGCTCTAGCTTTAGAGTGTTGTGTTACCAAAACAGTTTCTCTCCTCTAACTAGCCTTCACAATTATGCCACCACGGTTAACTTTTTAACCACTAATTGTATGAATAGATCTTTGGGTGGTAGTAGGAACATCATTAACATTTTTTAGGCGATCATAGACTAAACGCGCTAAGGATTCGATTGAAAACATGGTCTCATTTTTTTCCTACATTCACTTATGTGCTTCTTCTCACAATGCTCATATGTTGGAATGATCACGTTCCACGTTAGACCCCTAGCATTGCTTACCAATACTGTTGACTGACTAGCCAACCATCTTGTAGAGTTGATCTCTATGATGTTCGAGACTCCCTAACTTGTTTAGACAAGGGTTGCAAACTAGTGGCCTTGACCTTTTTTTTGAATGCTTGGAAGCACTCAGCTAAAGAAAGGTCAACACTTTTCAACCCTTCAAATTGATAAGTTGTAGCCATTAATGTAGTCTGCGAAACAACTCTTACTATTTTTTTTTTAAAAGAAACTCGCAATTGTGTGCAGTAAATCCTCATAACCTCCACCCTCATGATGAGGTTTATTATGTTTTATTGGACACCGAATTACTTAGCATAGTGTATCTCGATCGCTGCTTGATTCTCATCTTTAACAATGTGATCATTGCTATTTATTTCTTATTTAACAATATTTCTTGACTTTTTAGATATTTTCAGCTATAAAACAAAAAAATTCATAATCAGTATCCAAATCTTCACTTAAACTAGACTCAATCTTACATGCATCTCTAGATTCATTTTTGAGCTTGATTTAGTCAAAGAATCGACTACATTTGTAGCTTTGATACTAGTAAATTAACCTTTGATACCATTAAATTAACATTCCATACATGATCCATTCATTGGGTTTGAGCTACCAGATGCCACATTCATTGTCGGAGCAATTACAATCTTAATTTCAATCTAGTTTTACAATTTATACTTGTAATTGTGAATAATACATCATTTTTGAGGTCTGGTGTCCTTAGTGTCATATATTCGTTTGTAAATTAGTAATTTTTTGAATAGATTAGTTAGTAAAATAATTCATGGGTTACATTAATATACTTTGTATAATTGTCATCATGTGATTTTTTCATGCAAAGTAAAATAGAAGCAAATATTGGCTCACTGGTTGTCTAATGTTTAAACTTGTAACAACCCATTTTCGGTAAAATCAGAATAGTGGTTCGGGACCACAAATCCAATTTTAGAAGAAAAAAATATTTTATATTAATTTATGGTTTATAGTATGATAGTAATGTCGTATAAAAATTTCGTAATTTTTTTTTACAGATTACATGTTTAATTTGATAAAAGACCAAATTGTATAAAATGCAAAAGTTGAGTTCTAATAGCTAAAGGGATTAAATAGCTGTAGAAATTTAAAGTGGAGGTCTTTATATGGTAAATAGACCATTTAAAAATGCTTAGTGGTTAAGGATGATGATTCATCCATGGTAAATAAAATAAAGAAAATGATGAAATTGGAAAGTGAAAAAAATAAAAGATGATAATTAATTAAATAATAAAAATATCATCTTTTTCATCATCTTTCCAAAATTATTTTTATGGAAACCCTAGCTAAGAGAAATTAAGCTCAAGCAAGCTTATTTTGATCAATTAGGTATGATTTCTTGTCTCATTTTTAATGACTTTTATATTTTCGAGATCATAACAGCTTAATTTAGCTATTTCGGGGACTAATTTGTAAAGTTATTAAACTACTACGGTTTTGGCATGGATGAGTATGCTGAAATTTTGAAATTTATGGTAGAAAATGAAAGGTTGTTGATAGATAAACAACTTTTGTAAAGTGAATTTTGATGAAATTATGATTTTAGGACTAAATTGTAAAGTTGTAAAACTTATGGAAAATTCTAAATTTTTATGAAATACACGGGCTGTAAATATTATATGACAAATTCGGTTAGGCTTGGAATAAGGATTAAATTGCATGAATTTTATTTTTCGAGCCTAGGGACAAAATCGTCATTAATTAAAAGTTTAGGGGCAAAATGGTAATTTTTCCTAAGATGTGAATTGAATTGAAATGAACATGAATTAATTTTAATTCATTCATATGTATTTGGATAAACCAAATTCAGAGTTAGAACGAGGAAAATAGAAAATGTCGGATTACTAAATTTTACGTATACGAACATTTGTCGATGTAAGTTTGTGTAACTAAATTATGTATATTAATATGTTTAAATGAATGTTGTATATATGTGAATTGTATAAATGTCTTATGTATGAAAATCAGTCACATATCCGTTAATGCCCGATAAACGTTAAATCCCGTTTGAATAAATGAAATTCGATGCATACATGATTTCCTGAGTTGGTTGTAGTCCTAAATATGTTGCGAACACACCATAGCTCTTATGAGCATTCTGTTATAAGACCTCTCGAGCTTCCTGTTACATGGTTCCTGCGAGCATCTTGATCAGTAGCAATCTTGCATGTGTTGCGAACTGCTGCAGCTATTTGTGAGCGTCTTATTTTATGATCGGTTGTGATCTTGCATATGTTGTAGACACAAACATAGCTCTTTGTGAGCGTCCTGATATGGCTCGCTTGATCTTCTTGACATATGGCTATCTGGAGCTCTCGTTTCATGGCTCTTTGTAAGCTTCCCGATAGGTTTTTTGTAAGCTTCCTGATTAAAAGTTCTTTGTGAACTTCCTAATTATGGCTTTTATGAGCTTCTTGTTATATAGTTGGACAAGCTTCTTGATAGGCTCTTTGTGAGCTTCCTGATTAATGGCTCTTTGTGAGTTTCCTGTTATATGGCTCGAGAGAGTGCTTCCTGATTATGTACTCCAATGAGTACCCCTGAATATGATTTGACGGATTACAGTTTGTACACTTTAAGTGTTCTACATGTATATCCGTCAATATTTCAAATAAATTCAACAGGCAAAATTTGGACATGAGAAAATATAAGCATGAAATGAAATATTATTAGTATTTGCCTAAAATACATGACAATGATGATATATGCTATATGGAATTATGAGATGATGATATATAAACATGGAATTTGTTGGATGAATATGTTCATTTATGATTGTAGATCTATACACCTCTAGTGTACTTCCCGAGTTTCCATTGATATTTCTTTTGATTTAATGGGCAAAATCTTGATATGAAATAATCTAAACTTGAGACGAAATATTAAAAAATGTACTTGAAATACATGGGTATGATTTGTATATGTTATATGAATTCATGATGTGGAAAGTATATGTACATGGGAATTTGGTTATTATTGAGTCTTGATGTTTTTATGAGGTAGTATGACTTAGAAACGAACTATTACCTGTATGTACATGGAGTACACGGAAATGATATTTCCTGATACAATGATGCATGAATTGGTTGTTATTGGAATGTGGAACTTGCTTGATGACTTTGTTCATCCATGATTATATGTGAATACTTGGCTAACATGATGAGGATATGTGTTTAGGGCTTGTGACCAAATTGGTTGATAGTGCCTTGCATGTTCATTTTGAACATAAATATATGGTAAGTTATTTACCATGTTATATGACTTTACCAAGATTTCATGCTTACTCTATTTTATTTTTCCTGTGTCTTATAGTAATTCAAACGCTCGTTGGATTGGAAGCTAGGCGGAGATCACTCACACTTTCCATCAGCCCATCTTGGTATATATGATAAATTAATTATGGTTATAATGACATATAGAGGTTGATTAGCCAATTTTGGCATGTAAATGTTTGGGTTATAACTAGCCATTGGAATGGCTTGAGATGAACATGTTTTGATATGTATAAATAAGGCTATAATATGTTTGGTTTGTGCTTAAATGGTTGAATGATAGAAAACATGTTGGCATATTGATGATTAATTCTAGCATATTTGGTAAAATATGCATATAGGTGAATTTGATAAGTTAAGTAAGTTTTGTATATTTGGTTACATGATGGTCAAGTGTTATTCGAGGTGCTTAAGAGCAGATTGAGTGTATGTGATAATATGTCATGCATGAGACTCAATTTTGACTTGAATTAATTGTTATCAAAATGGCTTGTGAATATGTTAAAGTATTGGTGTAAGAGGAAGACAAATTGGGTGAGAAATGTGGCTTGGAAAATATCCTATTTTTGTCTACACAAGCAGAGATAGGGGCGTATGTCTCAGCCATATGTGACACTTGGCCTAGCACATGGGTGTGTGATTTGGCTGTGAAACCCTTGCAGTTACACACGGTCTAGCACATGGGTGTGCGACTTGATCGTGTGACCCAAGTCAGAGAGTTACATGGCTTGAGAAACGGGCATGTCATTGGCCGTGTGAGATGTAACATCCTGAAAAGGGCCTAGTCAGAACAGTAGTTTCGGGACCATAAATCCGATGTTGAAATATTTATTTTATGATTATTATAAGATCTAGAATATGAGAATATGCATGTGTTAAAGTTTCATGAAGAAATTCTATGAGTAAGGTGTCAAATTGGAAAATAAGGACCAAATTGAATAAAGTGAAAAACTTGGATTCTAGAAGCAATTATATGAAATTACTTTAGAATATTAATTAGAAGTCCTAGAAGAGCAATTTTCCCAATTTTTAAGTTTTTTTGACAAAAATGGGCATGTATGGATAAAATTTGAAAGAAAGGGCTTAAGGGCATTTTGGTTATTTGGCTAATTGATGAAATAAAATGGGAAAATAAGCCAAAAATCAGCTCATCTTCTCCACCTTGCTGCTGAAATTTGAGAGCCACCACAGCTAGGGTTTCTTCACTTTTCAAGCTCAATAGTAAGTGCTCCCAAGCCCCATTTTTAATGTTCTTCGTATTTTTGAAATCCCAATAACTTACCTCCATTTCTACCCATATTTTGAGTTAGGGTTCATGTATGTAAAGTGACCCATGTGTGATTTGTTTATTCTTTGATGATTTATGGAGAAATATGAAAGTTGGATGCGTGCTAAGCATCTTTTTCTAGGTGATTTTCATGAAAAACCCCTAAAAGGATCTTTTTGCAAAAGGTGTAAAATATGTGGTAGAAATGTGAAATAATGGAAAATTTTTGGCTGCCATAAGAGAAAAGAACATTCAGATAGACTTGGGTAATGTAGAAAATTCATGTATTTCATCATACGAGCCTAGGGACTAAATCGTAAATAATGAGAAAGGTTAGAGGAAAAATGGTCATTTTGTCTGAGGGTGAAATTTAGACTCAAAAAGAATAATATGAGGTATTAATGATTCATTTTTATTGTTATAGACCCCGAGGAACAAATTTCGGAGGTTGTCGAGGAAAACGAAAGGTTTTGGAATAATTGAGACGTAAAACCGAAACGGATACCAGGTAAGTTCGAATAACTTTAAGTAAACTATTAATATGCCTAATTACATGTATTATGAATGTATGATAATTGGTTATAATGATGGCATGAAAATCCATGAAATGTGTTAATAATAATGAAATGATAATAAATGTCCCGGTTGAAGTCAAAAGGGAAATTCGATGGATAAACCATGGCTTACATGACTTGAGATCCTACATGTGTTGTAGAAAAGGATTTACCCAGACAGGTAATCCGTTGATCTCAAATATAGGAAGGATCTGGCCTGGATGGGTGTTCCTTGAGGGATCGAGCCTCTCGAAGAATACGTGTGCATTTTGGATTTAGCCTGGATAGGTAATCCGATTAGGGTCTGAATTTAGCCTGGACTGGTAATTCAGATCCGAGCTCATTATGGGTGTTTGTCGCTACAAGGGATTTAGCCTGGACTGGTAATCCTGACATCACCCTATGAGTTTATATTGCGAGGGATTTAGCCTGGACTGGTAATCCCGCCGTAAGATGCGAGGTTCGCAGAAGTGCGTACTTGAGATGATCGCTCTTATGACTTGACGGTAAATGGATAATGCATCGAGACTTTCGAGAAACTCAATGGGATTAACATGAGATATGAAAATGAAAATGTTGGATGATGAGCTCACCTAAGGCAAATTACATGGTGTATCGTTATGGAACTAACTTGTCGGTTTGAGTGCATGTGATAGGGAAACTATTTCATGCTTGTTGGTTTTATTTCCTAATATGGATGCATGCTAATTAATCAGTAAGTTTACTTTCCAGTTATTCAGGCTTACTAAGCATGTAAATGCCTGCCCCTTTCTTTTCCCTGTCTTACAAAGCTCGCGGACTCGCGAAGATTGGGAGACCGTTGGAGAGTCAAAACACTATCATCTTGTCTAGCTTTGGTATATAGATACTCTTATTTTGTTCAATGGCATGTATAAGGCTTTTGTTTTTTTATTATATGTGTCATTTGATTAGCCAATATGAAGGCTTACAAAAGTATACATATTCACTTGTATATGGCCATAGAAATTGGCTCATTTTGGTGTAGGTTATGACCTACGAAATTATGCATGTTATGTTCCAATGTTCTTGTGATGATTAAATATGGTGTGATACAATTAGTCATATATAATATGACCAAATCACATGGGATGGTTAGGCCACAATTTGGCAATGAGTTAAGATAATGAGCCAAGCTTAATTGAGTTACAAGTCATGGAAATTCTTAATATAAAGGGGATAACCTAGCATGTATAAAAACCGATGAGATGAGGTTTACATGCAATAAAGCATATTAAGGTCATTTAGGTGTATAATTAGGCCATGTCACGTGTTATTGAAATTTATAAGTGGAAATGCATGTTAGAGGGTGACCAAAGGCTTGGAAAATAGCCTAACAAGGTCCAAACATGTGGACACACAGGTGTGTGTCTACGCCGTGTGTGACACACGGACCGCCCCATGGGCGTGTGAAATGGTCGTGTGTCCCCTACACTTAAAAATATTAAGTTAGAATGCATGGTAGTAAACACACGGGTAGAGACTCGACCATGTGTCTCAACCGTGTGGAGGGTACGACCTAGCACACGGGCATGTGTCTTGGCCGTGTGCCCCTAAATGCATCTGACGTCATAAACAGAATGCTCGAGCTGTTGGACACAGGCGACCACACGGGTGTGTCTATGTAACATCTCGAAATAGGGCTTAGTCGGAACAGTTGGGACCACAAATCCGACATCAAAATATTTATTTTATGATTATAATGAGGTCTAGAATATAAGAATATGCATGTGTTAAAGTTTCATAAAGGAATTCTTTGAGTAAGGTGTCCAATTGGACATTGGGGACCAAATTAAATAAATTGAAAAACTTGGGTTTTAGAAGCAATTTGTATGAAATTTCTTTAGAATATTAATTAAAAGGTCTTGAGGACCAATTTGCCCAATTTCTAAGTTTTTGGGAAATAAATGGGCTTGTATAGATGAAATTTTAAAGAAAAGGCTTAAGGCTATTTTGGTCATTTGGCAATTTAATGAAATAAAATGGGAAAAAGAAAGAAAAAATCAACCATTCTTCTTCCTTGTCTAGCCGAAATTCTCAAGTCACCATAGCTAGGGTTTTCAACATTTTCAAGCTCAATAGTAAGTGCTCCCAAGCCTTGTTTTTAATGTTCTTCGTATTTTTGAAATCCCGGTAGCTTACTCTCTCTATTTCTACCCATATTTCATGCTAGGGTTCATGTTTAGAAATTTACCCATGTATGAGTTACTTGTATTTTGATGGTTTATGGAGGAATATGGAAGTTGGATGTGTGTTAAACATCTTTTCCTAGGTGATTTTCATAAAAAACCCCTAAAAAGGACCTTTTTGCGAAAGGTGTAAAATGTGAGGTAGAAATGTGAAATAATGGAAAAATGTGGGCTACCATAAGAGGAAAGAACATTTGGCTAGGCTTGGGTAATGTAGAAATTGCATGCATTCCATTATACGAGCCTAGGGACTAAATCGTAAAAATATGAAAGGTTAGGGGCAAAACAGTCATTTGGACTGGGGGTGAAATGTAGACTCAAAAAGTACAACGTGAGGTGTTAATGATTTATTTTTATTGTTATAGACCCCGAGGAACAAATCTGAAGGTCGATCGAGGAAAACGAAAGGTTTCGGAATAACCGAAACACGATACCGAGACAAGTACCAGGTAAGTTCGGAAAACTTAAAGTAAACTCATAGTATGCTTAATTGCATGATTTATGAATGTATGGTAATTGCATTTGATGATGGCATGAAAATCTATGAAATATATCCTTAATAATGACATGTTGATAAATGTCCCGGTTGAGGTTGAAAAGGAAATTTGATGGATAAACCATGGCTTACATGACCTGAGATCCTGCATGTGTTGCAGAAAGGATTTAGCTCGGACGGGTAATCCGTTGATCTCAATTATAAAAAGGATCTAGCCCGGACATGTGTTCTTTGAGTGATCGAGCCTCCCGAAGAATATGTGTGCATTGTGGATTTAGCCCGGACGGGTAATTCGATTAGGGTCTGAATTTAGCCTGGACTGGTAATTCAGATCCAAGCTCATTAAGGGTGTTTGTTGCTATAAGGGATTTAGCCTGGACTGGTAATCCCGACTTCACCTTATGAGTTTACGATGCGGGGATTTAGCATGGACTGGTAATCCTACAGTAAGATGTGAGATTCGCGGGAGTGCATACTTGAAATGATCATTTTTATGACTTGACGGATAATGGATAATCCATCAAGATTTCCTAGAAACTCAATGGGATTAATATGATGTATATAAATGAAATGATGAATGATGAGCTCATCGAAGACAAATTACATGGTGCATTATTATTGTGACTAACTTGTTGATTGAATGCATGTGATAGGGAAACTATTTCATTCTTGTTGGTTTATTTGCTTAATATGGTTGTATGCTAATTAATCGGTAATTTTACTTTCCAGTTACTCGGGCTTACTAAGCATGTAAATGATTACCCCTCTCTTTTCCCTGTCTTACAGAGCTCGAGGACTCGTAAAGATTGGAATACAGTTGGAGAGTCAACATACTATCAACTAGTCCAGCTTTGGCATATAGGCACCTTTATTTTGTTCAATGGCATGTATAGGGCTCTTGGTTTATTTTGTTAGATATGTCATTTGATTAGCCATAATGAAGACATGTAAAGATATACACATCTATTTGTATATGACAATGAGAATCGGCTCATTTTGAAGTAGGCTATGACCTACAAATCTATGCATGTTTATGTTTACATGGGATGGCTTGACTATAATTGACAATGAGTTATAAGAATAAGCCAATCTTAAATGTGTCAATGAGACATAGAAACCCTTAATACGAAAAGGGAATTAACCTAGCATGTATCAAACCGATGATATGAGGTTTACATTCAATAAAGTTTATCAAGGTTATATGTAAGTGTATAATCTGGCCTTATTATGTATTAAGATAACCTGCAAGTGTGATTGGTTGATAGAGGGTGACCAAAGGCTTGGAAAATAGCCCTACAAGGTCCACACGGGTAGACACACAGGCGTGTGTCTAGGCTGTGTGTGACACATGGATCACCCCCATGGGCGTGTGGTATGGGCGTGTGGTATGACCTAAAATTTTAAGTCAATTTTGAGCACAGGCTAGACATACGGGCGCGTGTCTTGGCCGTGTGCCCCTAAATGCATGCTGACGTCATAAATAGAGAGTTACACGGGTTGAGGACAGGGGCGTGTCCCAAGCTACACGGGCGTGTGTGACCACACAGCCACACCCACACGAGCGTATGACTCACTAAAGTAAGAGAATTTATTAAGTTGCCCAAAGTTTATTGAATGTTCATGGTTTTGTCCCAAACCGCCCCGATGTATGTTTTAGGCCTCGAAGGCCTGTATAAGGGATGGTATCCATGTGTTTGAAAAGTTTTAATTTTGGGCAAAATTTGGTAACCCGATTTTGTATGTTGGTGAAGGTTTAAGTCCGGTAACGCCTCGAACCCTGTCCCGACGTTGGATATGGGTAAGGGGTGTTACATTTAATGGTATCAGAGTTACGGTTTAGTCGGTTCTAGGACTACCGTAGAAAGTATTGAGTATCGCTATACATGCCATTATTCGAACATTGATAGTGTGACATCGCCTAACTATTTAAATAGTTTTTGAATATAGTAAATGTCTTCCAATCAAGCTCAAGATGAGTCCAAGGGAGCCGAGAGCCATGCTCCAACTTCCGGACAACGAGTTGTTTCTAGTAGTAGTAGAAGGCTTATGTTTGAAGGCTGGGAAGATGCCAGAGCTTCCTTCTTTGACATGATGGATGAATGGTTTGGGGATTATTTGAGGGATCGCCTCAACATACCACGACCTCCCCCGCCCCCTAACCAACCTGATGAGGATTTGACCCGAGGCATGCACCTGTAAGAATTTGTAAGGCCCCTGTCGATAAGCTTAGGAAGTATGGGGCTGAGAAATTTAGAGCTAAGATCGATGATGATGCTGAAAAAGCTGAGTTCTAGCTCGAGAATACTACTCGGGTATTAAATGAATTATCGTTCACACTTGAGGAGTGCTTAAAGTGTGCCGTGTCTCTTCTGAAGGATACTGCATACCACTGGTGGAAGACTGTATCTTCTATGGTGGCAAAGGAAAACATCACTTGGGAATTTTTCCAAGCAGAGTTTAAGAAGAAATACATCAGTCAAATGTTCTTAGACTTGAAACGAAAGGAGTTCCTAGAACTCAAACAAGGAAATAAGACTGTAGCGGAATACGAAAGGGAGTTTGTAAGGCTAAGTCCGTATGCCACTGAATGGGTTCAAACTGAGTCAGAAATGTGCAAATGTTTTGAGGAAGGTTTGAATGAGGAAATCAAGCTGTTGATTGGTATTCTTGAGATACGAGAGTTCACTGCATTAGCTGATAGGGCCAAGAAGGCCGAGGAGCTCAATAATGAAAGAAAACAAGCAAAGAGAGAGGCTCGAGTTTCGGGTAAGAGATCCAGTGGTAAGGCAGTCTCGTTTCCCACAAAGAAATTAATGAGCCAACATGAACACTCCACTTCATCGGTAAGGTATTCGGGTAGAACGAGAGGCTCCAAACAACGCAATCAGAAGTCTTCCTCCCCGATGGTAACTAGTGTGGGGAGTGTTGATGACCAAAAGCCAAAGTGTAAAAATTGCAACAAATTTCACTCTGGAGAGTGCCGAATGAAGAGCGGTGCATGTTTCAGATGTGGTTCTCTTGACCACTTCCTCAAAGACTGCCCAGAGCGGAATGAAAAAGAAGTGGAAGTAGCCCCGAAGTCGAGTGCTCCTATTGCACGAGGTAGACCTCCTAGATATCCTAGATGTCCTAGTGGCAGTCGAGCTACGACTAAAGACACTACAAAATCAGAGGCTAGAGCCCCGGCAAGAACGTATGCAACACGTTCTTGAGAGGAAGCCTCTGCTCCTGACGTTATTACGGGTACTTTTTCTCTTTTTAATACATGTGTTGTTGCCTTAATTGATCTAGGGTCAACGCATTCATACATTTGCATGAGATTGATGTCTAGTATGAACATACCCATTGAACCTACGAAATTTATTATTAGAGTGTCGAACCCATTAGGCAAATCAGTCTTGATTGATAAAGTCTGTAAGAATTGTCCTTTGATGATTCATGGTCAATGCTTTCCGACTGACCTTATGTTGTTACCATTTGATGAGTTTGATGTAATACTTGGTATAGATTGGTTAACCCTGCATGATGTAGTTGTCAACTGTGGTAGCAAGTATATTGAATTGAAATGCCCAGATGGTGAGATTTTGCGGGTTGATTTAAGAGAATTGGGTACGCCGCTGGCTGTAATCACAGTGATGGTTGCTCAGAAATATATGAGAAAAGGGTATGAAGCCTACCTTGCTTTTGTATTGAACACTAAGGAAATGGAGTTGAAGATTGAGTCCGTACCAATAGTATGTGAATATCCAGACGTGTTCTCAGAAGAATTACTTGGACTACCTCCTGATAGAGAGATAGAGTTTGGTATTGAACTAGTTCCAGGACCAGCTCCTATTTCTATTACTCCGTACAAGATGTCACCAGCCGAGTTGAAAGAGTTAAAAGCACAATTGTAAGAACTGATGGATAAAGGTTTTACAAGGTCGAGCTTTTCACCTTGGGGTGCTTCCATATTGTTTGTAAGGAAGAAGGATGGTTCGATTCCATAGGTTATCGACAACTGAACAAGGTGACTATTAAGAATAAGTATCCTTTCCCAAGAATCGATGATTTGTTCGACCAGTTGAGGGGAGCCACTGTGTTCTCTAAGATAGCCTGAGATCTGGCTACTATCAGTTGTGAGTTAAGGGATCGGATGTGCCTAAAATAACTTTCAGAACATGGTATGGTCACTATGAATTCCTTATCATGCCATTTGGGTTAACGAATGCACCGATCGTATTTATGGACCTAATGACTAGGATATTTCGGTGATAGCTGGACAAGTTCATCGTTGTGTTCATTGACAACATTTTGATTTATTCCAAGGATGAGACAGAGCATGCGAAACATCTGAGAACTGTGTTGCAGACTTTACGGGAAAAACAATTGTATGCTAAGTTTAGTAAGAGTGAATTTTGGCTCCAAGAAGTAGGGTTCTTAGGTCATATTGTTTCGAGTCATGGCATTCGAGTTGATCCAAGTAAGATCTCTGCCATCATTTAATGGAAACCACCTAAAAATTTAACCGAAGTTAGAAGCTTTTTGGGCTTATCCGATTTCTACCGAAGAATTGTGAAAGGATTCTCCATGATAGCGACTCTAATTATGAGGTTACTATAGAAAGACGTGAAGTTTGAATGGACAGAAAAGTGTCAGCAGAGTTTCGAGAAGTTGAAGACATTGCTGGCTGAAGCTCCTGTTCTAGTATTGCCCGAGTCGAGAAAAGAGTTTATGGTTTACAGCGATGTGTCCTTAAATGGAATGGGTTGTGTACTTATGCAAGACGACAAGGTGATAGCCTATGCTTCGTGGCAGTTGAAGCCACACGAGAAGAATTATCCGACACACGACTTAGAGCTTGCTGCCATTGTTTTTGCCTTGAAAATCTGGAGGCATTACTTATATGGTGAGACTTGCCGTATATTCACTGATCACAGGAGTTTGAAGTATTTGATGACTCAAAAAGAATTGAATCTGAGAAAGCGGAGATGGTTAGAGCTAATTAAAGATTACGAGCTAATCATCGATTATCACCCGGGAAAGGCAAATGTGGTCGTCGACGCGTTAAGCAGAAAATATTTTTTTGTATTGAGGGCCATGGACGCTCGATTGGTGTTGTTTAATGATGGTTTGGTTTTGACAGAGCTAAGGGCTAGGCCGACATTTCTTCAGGAAATTTATGATGCTCAGACTAATGATAGTGTCCTGCAAGCTAAAAGAGCTCAATATGAGTCGGGATATGAATCAGATTTTTAGCTTAGTCCTGATGGATTCTTGATGTTCAGAGATAGAGTTTGCGTACCGTGGAATGATGAAATAATTCATAAAATCTTGCAAAAGGCATATGATAGTCGTTTGTCTATTCATCTGGGAAATACCAAGATGTATAATGATTTGAAGAAAATGTATTGGTGGGACAGCATGAAAAGAGACATCTCCGAATTTGTATCGAAATGCTTGATATGTCAGCCAGTCAAAGCTGAACACCAAGTACCTTTTGGTTTACTACAGCCTGTGATGGTCCCCGAATGGAAGTGGGACAAAATCACTATAGACTTCGTGACAGGATTACCATTGACCCTAAAAAAGAAAGATGTTATATGGGTTGTGGTTGATAAGTTGACAAAGTCGGCTCATTTTATTCCGGTAAGGACAGATTATTCACCTGATAAGTTGGCCGATTTGTATATATCTGAGATTGCGAGATTACGTGAGGTATCGTTATCGATTATTTCAGACAGAGACTCAAGATTCACTTTGAGATTCTGGAAGAAGTTACAAGAAGCCTCGGGTACTAGGTTGAGTTTTAGTATAGCTTTTCACCCAAAGACTGATGGTCAGTCTAAACGGATGATTCAGATTCTTGAGGATATGTTACGATGTTGCATCATTGAATTTCAGGGCAGTTGGGAAAAATACCTGCCATTGGTAGAGTTCGCCTACAACAACAATTTTCAAAAGAGTTTGAAGATGGCGCCTTATGAGGCCTTGTATGGAAGAAAGTGCCAAACTCCATTGTATTGGACAGAACTCAAGGAAAGTTAGATTCACGGAGTTGATCTAATCAAGGAAACTGAAGAAAAGGTTAAAGTGATACGTGATTACTTAAAAACGTCATCGAATAGACAAAAGTCATATGCTGATCTGAAAAGAAAAGAGATTGAGTTTCAAGTCAGAGATAAAATATTCTTGAAAGTATCTCCATGGAAAAAGGTATTGAGATTTGATCAGAAAGGCAAACTAAGTCCGCGATTTATCAGACCATATGAGATCACCGAAAGAGTTAGACCATTAGCCTATTGTTTGGCATTGCCACCAGAACTGGAAAAGATTCATGATGTATTCCATGTATCTAGTTAAGGAGATATTGATCAGACCCCTCTCATGTGATTTCACTGACGAAGATCGAAATTAGACTGGACATGACCTATGGTGAAGAACTGGTAAAGATCCTGGCTCGTGAAGTTAAACAGCTGAGAAATAAAGATGTGAATTTGGTAAAAGTCTTATGGCACCGACATGGTGTGGAAGAGGCTACATGTGAGCCAGAAGAAACCATGAGAAGCCAATATCCAAACCTGTTTATTGGTAAGACTTTTGAGGAAGCAAGTCCCTAAAGGGGGGGAATATAACATTCCGAAATAGAGCCTAGTCAGAATAGTGGTTTCTGGACCACAAATATGATGTTTAAATATTTATTTTATGATTATTATGAGGTCTAGAATATGAGAATATGCATGTGTTAAAGTTTCATGAAGAAATTCTATGAGTAAGGTGTCCAATTGGAAAATAAGCACCAAATTGAATAAAGTGCAAAACTTGGATTCTAGAAGCAATTTGTATGAAATTGCTTTAGATAATTAATTAGAAGTCCTTAAAGAGAAATTTTCCCAATTTCTAAGTTTTTTGACAAGAATGGGCATGTATGGATAAGATTTGAAAGAAATGGCTTAAGGGTATTTTGGTCATTTGGCTAATTAATGAAATAAAATAAAAAAGCCAAAAATCAGCTCATCTTCTCCACCTTGCTGCCAAAATTTGAGAGCCACCATAGCTAGGGTTTCTTCACTTTTCAAGCTCAATAGTAAGTGCTCCCAAGCCTCGTTTTTAATGTTCTTCATATTTTTGAAATCCTGGTAACTTACTCTCTCCATTTCTACCCATATTTTGAGTTAGGGTTCATGTATGTAAAGTGACCCATGTGTGACATGTTTATTCTTTGATGATTTATGGAGGAATATGAAAGTTGGATGTGTGTTAAACATCGTTTTCTAGGTGATTTTCATGAAAAACCCCTAAAATGACCTTTTTGCAAAAGGTGTAAAATATGTGGTAGAAATGTGAAATAATGGAAAAATGTGGTCTGCCATAAGAGAAAAGAACATTCGTCTAGGCCTGGGTAATGTAGAAAATTCATTCATTTCATCATGCGAGCCTAGGGACTAAATAGTAAATAATGAGAAAGGTTAGGGTTAAAACGATCATTTTGTCTAGGGGTGAAATTTCGACTCGAAAAGAATAATGTGAGGTATTAATGATTCATTTTTATTGGTATAGATCCCGAGGAACAAATTCTGGAGGTCGGTCGAGGAAAACAAAAGGTTTCGGAAAAACCGAGACGTAAAACCGAAACGGATACCAGGTAAGTTTGAATAACTTTAAGTAAACTATTAATATGCCTAATTAAATGCATTATGAATGTATGATAATTGGTTATAATGATGGCATGAAAATCCATGAAATGTGTTAATAATAATGGAATGATAATATCTAGCTTTTAACTCAGCTATGATTGAATTGAACCATCACCCAAAAATGAAAATCTAGTATTCATAAATAGGGATTTTCTGCTCAGGGCATCAGCAACCACATTGGCATTTCTCGGATGGTAGTCAATAACAAGATCATAATCTTTTAGTAATTCAAGCCATCTACACCGTCTCAAATTTAAATCTTTTATGACATCAAATATTTCAGACTTTTATAATCAGTGAATATGTGACTTTTTTCACCAAATAAGTAATGTTGCCAGATTTTCAATACAAACACTATGGCTGCCAATTCGAGATCGTGTGTCGGGTAGTTCTTTTCATGTGGCTTTAGCTGTCGTGAAGCATATGCAACTACTTTACCATCTTGCGTCAAAACACAACCTAAACCATTCAATGGTGCATCACTATTAACTATAAATTCCTTACCCGATTCTAGCTAAACTAACATTGGTGCTTCTGCCAATAAAGCTTTTAATCTGTCAAAACTCTGCTGGCATTTATCAGTCCACTCAAACTTTACATCTTTCTGTAGTAAACGACTCATCGGAGAAGCTATCATTGAAAAACCTTTTACAAACCTCCGATAATAACTGGTAGTCCTAGAAAACTTAGGACTTCAGACACATTCTTCAATGGCTTCCAATTAACAATGGCTGAAATTTTATTTGGGTCTACCCTGACACCTTCAGTAGATACTATATGCCCAAGAAAACTAACCTCCCATAGCCAAAATTCACATTTACCGAATTTGGCATACAATTGTTTCTCTCACAGGGTTTGCAATACTATTCTCAAATGTTGAGCATGCTCATTTTCATCCCGAAAGTAAACCAAAATATCATCTATAAATACCACCACAAACCTGTCCAAATACAGGCTGAAAATTTTGTTCATTAGATCCATAAACACTGCAGGTGCATTTGTCAAACTGGATGGCATCACAAGAAACTCATAGTGTCTGTACCTGGTTCTAAAAGCTGTCTTTTCTACATCCTATTCTTTTACCCGTAGTTGATAGTAACCAAAATAGAGATTAATCTTTGAAAATACAGTGGCACATTTTAGCTGGTCAAACAAGTCATCAATTCGAGGCAATGGATACTTGTTCTTTATTGTAACTTTGTTGAGTTGTCTATAATCAATGCACAGCCTCAATGACTCCTTCTTCTTCTTTACAAATGGAACCAGCACACCCTAAGGTGAGAAACTAGGTTGAGCAAAACCTCTATCAATCAATTCTTGCAACTATACTTTCAGCTCTTTCAATTCAGTAGGATCCATTCTGTAAGGTGCTATTGATATAGTTGTTGTTCCCGGAACAAGATCTATAAAGAATTCCACTTCTCTATTTGGTGGTAAACTAGGTAATTCTTCTAGGAATACATCAGGAAATCCATATACAACCGACACTAATTGAATCTTTGACTCAGATACTTTAGCATCCAACACATTTGCAAGATAAGCATCATAACCATTTTGGACATATCTCTATGCTAATATTGCTGAAATGACATTAGGTAATCCATCCAGTCTATCAGATTCAACATGAAGTAATTCACCAATCACATTTCAATATAATATATTTCTGCTTACAATTCACCACTGCATCATAATGGGTTAACCAATCCATTCCCAAAATCACATAAAATTCATTAAATGGCAATAACATCAAGTCAACCGAAAAACAATAACCTTTTACTATCAATGGATAGTTTTTATAAACTTTATCCACCATAACACACTAGCCTAGGGGGTTTGAAACTTTGACCACAAATTCAGTGAGTTCAATAGGTAAATTTTTAACAGTCACTAAGTTCGTGCATATGTATGAATGTGTGGAACCAGGATCAATCAAAGCAATAATATCAGTGTCAAGAAGAGAATATGTACCAGTAATGACGTTTGGTGCAGAGGCATCTTCTCTAGCACAAATAGCATGTGTCTTTGTAGGTGCTTGTGCCTCAGATCTAACTGTTGTATCCCTGGTAGTACATTGACTACCACTAACATTGCGGGGGCGACAGGGTAGTCTACCCCTCGAAACAAGATTACTAGGCTTTAGAGATGGTTCTATCTCTTTTTCAACTCTTTCTAGACAATCCTTGAGAAATTGGTCAAGTGAACCACATCCAAAACAAACTCTACTTCTAGACCGACATTCCCTATGATGAAATTTGTTACAATGTTTACATTTCAATTTGGGATTACCAACACTACCCACACTGGTCACAGATGGAGATGAAGACCTCGGATTAGAACAGTGAGAGCCCCACTCACTTCTAGAATACCCCATAGAGGTGGTAACACGATTATAATCCCTCTTTAATTTCTTAGAAGCAAATGATTGTGACTTACAGTTCTTTTTCCAGAAACCCGAGCCTTTCTTTCAGCTTGTTTCTTCTCTTTACTTAATTCTTCAAATTTGTGTGCTCGAGCAGTTAACACCACAAATTCCCTTATTTCGAGAATTTCGATCAATAACTTGATATCTTCATTTAAACCTTTTTCAAAGCATTTACACATCTTAGCCTCGATTAGAACCTTTTTTCTAGCATATTTGCTCAGCTGAACAAATTCTCGTTCATACCTAGACACAATCATATTCCCTTATTTTAGCTCTAGAAATTCTTTCTTTTTCTGATCTATGAATCTCTGACTAACATATTTCTTTCTGAATTCAACCTAGAAGAATTCTCATATGATGTTCTCTCTCGGTACAACCAAAGTTATGGTATTCCACCAATGATAAGTTGTATCCTTTAGTAAAGATAGTGCACATTTTAGACATTCAGCATGTGTACAGGATAATTCATCATAAACCCAAATAGTATCTTCTAGCCAAAACTCAACCCTTTCCAGACCATCATCTACGGTAGCTCTAAATTCTTCTGCCCCATGCTTTTAGATTTCATCTATTGAAGGCTTACCTGTTCTAGCGGGTTTAGCACCCTGTGGTAACTCAGGAATCGGTTAGGGAGTAGGTATGGGTGGTCATTGTACACCAGGGTTCATTTTCAAATACCGAGTAAACCATTCATTCATCATTTAAAAAAGACTTGTTTTCCCTCCTCACTTCAGCCCTCAAACACGGGCCTTTCACTTCTAGACACAAACATAACTCTTTGAACTAAAGTTGAAGCATTGCTCTTAGCTTCCTCAGATACAGCTCTAGCTCGATTGGATGACATTACTATATGAAAAACACATTAAAAATGATCAGGATTCACCACACTATCACAAATTATATAATGGCATGTATAGCTAAACTCGTGTTTGCTATGTCAAGTTTGAGAATCGGGTAAATCGTAGGTCTGATACCACTAAATGTAACACCCTTAACCCATATCTGTCACCAGAACAAGGTTACAGAGCATTACCAAAACTTTCAGAACATTTTACAAATAATTTATGTAAATTACTATTAATTAATCGAGATCATTCAAAACGTCCCTTAATTGGACCCTCGAGGCCCAATACGAGTATTAGAATTGAGTCGGGACTTAATTAGAAGCTCTAAGAATTTTTTACAAAATTACAAAAAATTTCCAAGGTATAGGGCTCACACCTCCGTATGGTCCAAAGGACACGCCCGTGTGACCCTAGGACACACCAGTGCTGCAAGCCGTGTTCGACCCCGTGTAACTTTCTGACTTGTGCACATGGCAATGCCACATGCCCGTGTGCTAGGCCTATGTTCAATTAATTCATTTCAAAATTAGGTGCAGGTTTCACACAGCCAAGACACACGCCTGTGTTCTAGGTCGTGTGGCACACACGCCTGTGTTCTAGGCCGTGTGGCACACACGGCTGAGACACACGGTCATGTCTCTGCCCGTATGCTAAATTCTTGGCATTTTGTTTCTCAAAATTAAGATGCAGGGGACACACGGCTTGGCTATATACCCATGTACTCGGCCGTGTGTCACACACGGTCTAGACATACACCCATATGTCTACCCGTGTGGACAAAATAAAGCCATTTCTAGCTTCATTTCTCACCTAAAATTTCACCCAAACCTTGCACTAGAAACACACATCCAATACCAACCATTCCAAGCATTAAAATTAAACAATTCCGTCATTCATCATGGCATACCATTACATGCATATGTGTTTTATAAACTTGCCTTGGATTAACTTAGGCATTAACATCATTTGATCACATATACTTAACATATCACATATGATTATATCATAATAACCTACTTAATCATACCAAAATAACCATTACTAGCCATTCCAATGGCTAGATTACAAGCGTCATTATCATGCCACTAATGGCCAAGTTGTCCTATACATGCCATTATACTAAAATGATTTTACTATGTATACCCAAAATAACTAGTTGATAGTGTGACGATGCTCCACTAATCTTTCAACCTTCGTGAGCTTTCGGGCACTATAAAATAGGGGAAAAAAACAGAGTAAGCATTAAATGCTTAGTAAGTTCGTATAACAAAAACTAAACTTGCCAATCCCGTTTATTAAATCTAAGTATACAATATCATGTTTTCCATCTATTAGCAAAATTGCCTAAACACATTTCATTCAATCAAACATGTTAGTCACCAAAATCTTCATAACAATCAAGTAAACATAGATGAGCTCATTATACAATTTTCCCTTTAAGACATTATTCATTTCATCCCATAATTCTCCTATCATGACAAGAGTTTTGTCCGTTGAATCATTGAAATTCTGATGGATACTCAAGTAGTACACTCGACGTGTACGATTCAATAATCTGTCAATTTCTTATTCCAGGGTACCCATTAGGATATTTAATCAAAGAACACACTCTCGAGCCACATATTTTATTATAGGATTACCAGCCTAGGCTAAATCCTTTATGTAATGTATGCTCAGAAGAGCTTAATTAGGATTACCAGTCCAGGTGAAACCCTAATTGTAACATATGATCGACAGGGATTGTATCAGGATTACCCGTCCAGGCTAAATCATTTCTATGACAAGGTCAATAGGATTACTCGTTCGAGCTAAATCCCATTCGCAATAAATGTAGGACCTTATTCGTTACGGGAAAACACATATATGCTTTGGAATCCAATATTCAATTGGGATTTAACCCCTTTTTCTCCATTTCAAGCATGTATTAAATTTTTCATTATAGCATTCAAATAATCTACATCCATATAAGTCACATTCCATACAAACACAACATTCAATTAAGCATATTTACAAGCTCGATTAAGTTACACAAATTTACCTCGACACTTGTTCGCGTATACAATCTATTAATTTGAAACCTTTTCTTTTCCTCTATCTAACCTAGAATTTGTGTTGTCTAGATTTATGTAAATAGCTTTAATCATCAAATTCACATATTTTATATTTATTTGGACTCAATTTATGTCCTAGGAAAAATTACCATTTTGCCCCTAACTTTTCCATAAATTCCAATTTCGTCCCTTGGCTTGGAAAATGAAACTTGTAAAATTTACTCCCTATTCCAAGCCTAACCAAAATCCTATTACAATTTTTACAGCACACGTATTCATAAAAATTTAGAATTTTTCATCAAATTTCACAACTTTACATTTTAGTCCCTAAATCATGTTTTCATCAAAAATCACTCTATAAAAGTTGTTTATCTATCAACAACATTTCATTTTCTACCATAAATTTCTAAATTTTAGCATATTCATCCATGACCCAAATTTAATACCTTGATAACTTTTCAATGTAATCCCCCAAATAGATAGATTAAGCTATCCCGGCTTTAAAAATATTAAAATTACTAAAAATGGGACAAGGGAACTTACCCAATTAGGTCATAAAAGTTTCTTCTCTCTCTCATAAGGTTTCCATGCATTTTAGGTTGAAGAAGATGAGAAAATAAGATGATATTTTCTTTTCATCTTTTAATTAATTAATTATTTTTCAAATTCTAATTTAGTCATTGCCCTTTTTCTAAATTTTCATAGATGAGTTACCAAAAATCTACATACTTTTCTTTATTGGTCTAATTACCATATAAGGACCTCTAGATTTGAATTCCATAGCTATTTAATCCTTATATCTACTAGAATTCAACTTTTACTTTTTATGTGATTTAGTCCTTCTTTAAATTAAATACTTAATCTATAGAATTTTCGTATCAAAATTTTCACACGATATGTCTATCATAATGTGGACCATCTAATAAAATAAAAATAAATTTTATTTTTGGGTCAGATTTGTGGTCTCGAAACCACTATTTCGATTTCACTGAAAAATAGGTTGTTGCAATAAATTTCAATGTATATCTTACCAAGAGTCACTCCTCTATTTAATTTGAGACTTAAAAATGCACATTAACCCCACCTTCCGATGATGGCAATATGGCACTGTTAAGAACAAGTGGACTAAATTCCTCTAATCCTCATTCAACTTCCATTGTAATGCTTGCTCAAACTATCATTGCACCTTCCAGTGTTAGTGACTGCAATAACACTTCCATGTTAAGAAACATTCAAACCCCAATATTAAACAATAAAAGCAAGGTTGAATAAGATAACATTTAACCAAGAATTCATGTCTACTTCTATACAAATAGAAAACAGAGAGTAATCACAAGCATTTAGAAAGAAATAAGAAAGAATCGAGTGGAGAATACTATTCTTAAACAACTCAACTGAATCTCTCTATTCCTTCTTGTCTCATACTTAGGTCTTCTCGTTAGAAGCTGAATTACATCAATTTTCACATTGGCTCACCCGTGAGAGGCTTAAACTACCATAGCCACAAGCTTCAAGGTAGGATGAAGAAGATAATTGTCAAGAAAAAGCTCTCCCCCCTTTATTTTTCTTCTCACGTCAACCTTTTATGTTCTCCTCCATCAGTATAAGTGTCCTTTCTTTAGAATTATTCTATCCTTATACGTACAAGTTGGTTATGCCAGACTGGACAGGACACACATTTTTAGTTCTTATCCGGGCAGCTATCAGGTGCGGCGAAAATTCTGGACGCAATCTGGAATTAATTCATGCAGTGACACTAATGAAAAAAGATAGCAAAATTAAGGATAAAATATCCTAGGATTCATTGAGTTATAAAATGGAATTTACTAAACTGAAAATGCTAAAATATATGCTAAGGATAACTAAAATGGATCAATTTAACCAATAATGAGGAGGAATACCTATGTTCTTTTTAGTGCTATCAGTGTAAAATATTTCTTAAGAGTAATAGATGATATGAATATGATGTAGGTCTGTTTCGTTGATTCATGATGACTTGTTTATGTAGTGGTTATTCCGAGCATTCATTGAACTTGTTAAGCTTACCTACTCCTTCTTAACCATTGCAGATACATAGTGCCGGCGTGAGCAGTGTGGCTTACAAGGGACTAATCCAAGCTAATTATTTAGCTTCTTCTAGTAGGTGTTATATGTTCATTTATGTCTGGGAATAAAGGCAATGTGATAGGCCAATCTGTTAAATTTTATATTTGTTATGCTAAGTCAATTTTTGGCTTGTTGGCATGCTATTTATGTTTGGAAGATGTGGACTTGAACATGACATTTTGAACAAAGCATGGTTTTTAGGATTAAGTTTGAATGGTTTTAATGTATGCTGAGCTTTTACAGTATGGAGCAGAGGTATCAATATTTGGTTTTTAAAAATGGTACCTCTATATTTTTGAAAGTGCAGGGAAACATAATATAGATTTAGTATCGATACTGTGGCCCAAGTATCGATACTCAGAGTAAATTTATCAATACATAGCAAAAGGTATCAATAGTTTTTTATGTTTGGGAATTTTGGTGAGAAACAGAATGCAAGTTTGGTATCGATTTTTCATGTTGTATCAATACCACTTAAAGAAAATATCGATACCATTCCTTTAGTATCAATACATAACTAACATATTTGGGAAAATTTGTTGAGTGGTCCCAATGCTCGATGTATGTCCATTCTTTGTTTATTTGACATATGTTGGCATGGTTAAACGTTAATTTAAGTTTGCATGTCTTAATATTCGCATGATTGCCATAGTAACAAAAGAAAATAAGGATGTTTGTATACTAAATCTGATGATTATGATGAAATCAATTGGAGACGGTAGTGTAGCACCCTAGAATTTGGGCTCAATGATCGAACCAGATATAGGGTGTTACATTTGGTGGTATCAGAGCTCTAAGTTCATTAACTCTTGGACCTAGGTGATTGTTTTGTGTTTGGACTTTCAAAACTTATGAGTTTAAATCTCCCTTTTTTTTTTGAAATTGCTGATATGACTCTAATTAAATTGCATGAGATTGGTTGGAATGTTCTGGTTGAATTGTATGTGGGATAGGAATGGGAACACATTGCCTTTAATCCTAAATTTTTCTTCCAGGAACGAGACTTGGATCATTTCCCCCTACTCACACCTTTTCTTGTTAGTTTGTGAATGTTAGATTATTAGATTCAATATGCCTTTTAGATGTGTTAATGTTAGAGCTAGTGCGCAAGAGGATGATACATCTTTCGTACCTCTTGTATCGCTGAGTAGAGTGAATATTCCTGATGAGAGTGTAGGCCTTCTGATGGAAGTGACAATTGGAGCATTTCAGCGGATTGCTGGTGCTAGCCTTGCTCTTGCACCTGCCAATCCTGCACCTGTGAAACATGTGTTACCGCTTGAACATCTTCGGGCGTTGGGTGGTAAAGAGTTTTATGGAGTTAAAGGGACTGATCTTACCATAGCTAAGTACTGGTTGGAAGGAGTTGAAAGTATCCTCAAGCATATGTGCTTTTTTGACAAGGTGAAATTGGGTTGTATTGTCTCCCTACTTGATGGAGAGGCGTATTTTTGGTGGATACTGTTAAGAAAGGTACAACCACTGATAGTTTAACTTGATATTATTTCTTAGAGGTATTTAGGAGAAAGTTTATGGGCAAGCAATTTATGGAATCTCGTAAGTAAGAATTTCTGGATCTTGTGCAAGGTGATTTGTCTGTGGCTGAATATGAGGAAGAGTTTGTGCGCCTTAGTCAGTATGTGCCTAAAACGGTTCTGACTCAGAAGGACCATTGTAAGAGGTTTTATTTTAGGCTCAATTGTGTGATTCGAGTATACTTGGTTGCCCAAAATGCTGACTTGTTTGATGAGCTTGTAGAAAAAGCCAAAGATGATTAGGAGACTTTGGCTGAGATAGCTCATTCTATGGTGGTTGAGATTGGTAAGAGGGCTTCTGATGGTGCTTCTAGACGACCGTCTAAGAGAAGACATGATAATTAGGGTTTTGATGGGATTGCATGACACAAGATATGACTAAGTCGGTTTGGGCAGCAAAATAGTATTGTAGTTAGAACTGGAGGTTCAATTGGTGGTTTTGGACGGCCGCTTTGTGTGCAATGTGATCATAAACATCCTGGAGAGCGTTGTAAGTAGAAAAGTGGTTGTTATAAGTATGGTTCGAAAGAACATTTTTTGAGGGATTGTCCAAATAGAGTTCAAGTTTCACAGACTCAGAGTTTGACACCTATTTCTATGTCTGGTAGTGACCTAGGCAGTGGTAGAGGTAATAGGAGATCGGTTGGGCAGAAAGTTGTTGCTCATACTATTACTTCGCAAGTTGAGCTTGGAGGTCCAATTCAGGTTTATACTATTGATAACTCTTGAAAAGAATTATACTTTATGCCTTTAGACTTGGTTAATTGCCTTTAGACTTGGTTAATTGCCTGTACCATTAGTGTTTTTAGGAAATTGCATTGAAATGTTTAGACTATGCTTAAATGTTATTACATGTTACTTATAATTGTTTGCAGGAACAGTTGTTTGTTAAGTGGCATGTGCAAAATGAGGAAAAGAAGTAAAAAACTGAAGGTTTGTTATGGCAAAAGGTTGGATAGTTTGCCAACACCAATGTCGTGCCAATGCCAGGAAGTGACCCAGTCAACACTTAACCGCTATTAGCTTTGTTGTACATGTACTAGAAAAATTAGCCTAAAAAAGAAGAAAAAGATCATGAGATCATGGGATGGTGTGTCTACCGTAAAGGAGGAGATATAAAACGAAAAAATTAAAAACTGAAAAGGTGTGGACGGTTAGAGAGTCATTTTGGAAGGAGAAATCCATTAAACAAAAATAGAGGGTAACAGTTGCAACAAGGAGAGAGACGCAAAGGGGAAGACGAAGGCACACCCCCTGGTCAACGAAAGACATTTCATAACTGGAGTTGTAGGCCAGATAGGCGAAAGCTATCTTCTTATGTTCTACCTTTAATTCTTTTTTTTTGTTTCGTAATTTGATTTAAGGTGACGATGTTGATTACTATTTTGAATCTGGATTCTATTCACAAACCCATAAGTTAAATCTCATAGGTTTGGTATTACTTGAGGAAACTTTTATTTCCATTATTGGCCACGGAATAAATTAGTTTTAATTTACTATTTCATTCAATGGTATTTATGAATTGCATGCGTAGAATCTCTAGACATAGATGAATGTACAGCATGGTTATGAGATTAATCTTATACTAACAAGGTTAGGTTAGTTAGAACAAAATTGAATTATATGAGCAAGTATTCGACCGAATACTTGTAGCAGTGTCTTGACATAGAGTAGTGTTTTATACGAAAAGAAAATAAAATAGAATTGGGTACCATGTTAAAGGCCTATAGACATATATCACTTTAGGCAAGGTAACTTGAGGTCTCACTCTCGAATGAAGCAGGCCATTTTAGATCTCATCCAAGAAATATAATAAAATTGATTTTGTCAAGGCATAGTTGGTTAATAAGGGTAGATTCTTAATAATCCTAGCCTTTCAAGTCAACATCGTAGATTCTTTAACCTCTGCCATAACATCTCTATTTTTGCATCCCTAATTGTTTACTATTTTGTTTTTCACATTTTCTACATCATTATTCTCCTAATTGCCACTACATTTTTATTATTGTTTTTTTCCAGAGCATTAATCACACTCCTTTATAATAACTTGACCAATTTATACCTAACCGATCCCTATGGAGATAATCTCACTTATCACTTTATTACTTGATCCAATGTGTATACTTGCACAATTGGCATAACACATTCAAACGTGACAAGTTTTTAGCACCGTTGCCAGGGATCAACAATTTGGTGAAAGTTGGTTTGGTTATTTTACTTAATTCCATTAGTTTTATTTAATTTAGTTGTTTTTAATTTCTATAGGTTTTCCATTAGTGCATAAGTAGAGGCATTCCTGCTAACAAAGAGTATCATTTTGGTCATGAGATTGAGAGAACTTTGAGAAGAAGGAGAAGAGAAGTGTGTAATGTGACTAGGGACGGGAATGGTCCTGGTCTGAATGATCCATTAAATCGAAATGGTCAGGATGTTGATCTTCCTATTCATTGCGAGATAGATAACCGAGACAGGCCTATTCATGTACATTTGTGCCAATTTTGGATGATCAAAATCCAGGGATAGTTAGACCACATATTCAAGCTCGACATTTTGAATTGAAATAGGTGATGTTTTACATGTTGCAAACAGTAGGACAATTCAGTGGATCGCCAATTGAAGATCCAAGAGAACATTTAAGACTTTTTCTGGAAGTCTATGACTTGTTTTGTCAATAGGGTGTTCCTGAAGACATTTTGCGGCTTAAACCATTTCCATATTCAAAGTGACATCATGGAATGATCTTTGCCAAAGGTTTTTGCTATGGTATAATCCGCCAAACATGAATACAAATCTTAGAAATGAAATCATGTTTTTTCGGCAATCAGAATATGAAACATTGTACGAAGCCTGGAAAGATTTAAAGAACTACTTTAGAAATGCCTAATGCATGGATTCCAACACTGGACATAGATGGAGATGTTTTATAATGGGTTGAATGCACATACGAGGATGGTAGTTGATGCTTTTTCTAATGGTACTTTGTTGGATAAATCTTATAATGAAGCATATGAGATTTTGGAAACGATTGCCAACAATGATTATCAATATCCTACAACACGAGTTGGGACTAGTAGGAGAACTGCTGGTGCTATGGAGCTTGATGAAATCACTTCATTCACTACTCAGGTATCATTCTTAACTAATTTGATTAAGACAATGAAGTGGTCAACTGTAGTTCAGGAGTTGAAAGCAACCGAGCTAGTGTGTGTTTATTATGGTGAAGACCATGTGTTTGACGAATGCCCATCAAGTCCAACATATGTGTGCTACATGGGTAATTTCAACCGGAATAATAACAATTATTCCAACACGTATGATCCAGGGTAGAAGCAACATCCAACCTTAGTTGGAATAATCAAGGAGCGAAGAATTTTAACAATGCTACAATACAAAATGCCGTCAATGCACCTCCTGGTTATACTCAACCTATGCTAAGGCAAAATGTGCAACAAGGTCAAACATCAGCTTCATCATCATCATCATCTATTAAAACTTTGTTGAAAGAAATATGGGCAAGAATGATGATGTAATTCAAAGTCAAGTTGCATCCCTTCATGCTCTTGGGGAATCAAGTGGGGCATATTGCAAATGCTTTAAGTTCAAGACCATAAGGAGCTCTACCAAGTGATACTAAGAATTCGAGATCACAAGGAAAAGAGCATTATAAGGCAATCACCCTTAGAAGTGGAATTCAATTGCCTAAAGTTGCTAGAGATGCCATTGCAAAAGAGGATAACTCAAGTATCAACCATGGAAAGATTCTAGAAACATCTAAAAATCACACTGCATCTAAAAAGGTTAAACAAAAGAACATTGCAGCAGAATCAGATTATGTTGTCAGTAAAAATGCCATAACAACACAATATCAACAAATTGAAGGATGACCACCACCTCAACGATTCCACAATTGTAAACAAGAGGCCCAGTTTAAGAGATTTCTAGATGTCCTTAAGCAAGTTCACAACTATTACAAACAATTTTCCAACAAGGATTTACACCAACACATATACCATAAATTTTTAAATTCACAACAAATGACCAAAATGCTTATGAGAAGGTAATCGAGAACAAAAATGGACGATCAGAGGACTTCAACACATCCTGAAAGGCTAGGAGCAACATCGTGTCATGCCATGCATAAGCTATGGCACGAAACATGCACTTCGAAGCCACAATTTCTAATGTTAAAGTGTCATGTCACGCCATGCCCAAGCTATAGCACGATATGAGCACTTTGAAGCTAAAATAGGTGTTTTTAGGGCATCATGTCGCGCCATGCATATTCTATGGCACAATATGCTTGTGTTTTTCAGCTGAAATCAGTCCATTTCAGGCATAAAGCCCATTAAAATTATTTATACACCATAAAATTTAAGTGCACAACATATAACCAAAATGCTTATAATTTAAATAACCAAAACCCTAGTTACATGCCACTTATAACCAGGCCAAATTTAATGAATTGCAGGATAGTGTGATCTCCAACGACATTCCAATCAACAGCAAAAGTTTGACAATTTACAAAGACATAAACCAAATAAAGTAAGCATTCAAATAAACTTAGTATGTTTGTAAAATCAAACAAATCATACCTATTGATTTAAATATAAATCATTCATAACAATGAAATTAATAATCCCTTTATCGTATCTCATCATTTCGACTTCCCAAAGTAACTAAAGCTGGATGATTCGTTTCATCAAAACACAACATGTCAATTAACCATGTACTAAGATACAAATCATCATGTCATCTCATTCCATTTTCCTTTTAATAGATAACTATTTTGAACGAAGAACATTAGTAAATCAAATTTCGATTGACGGGAGGATAATGCTCATAATAGCTAACGTAAGGGCATTAACCGATATGAGATGCTGCTCACACAAGCTTTAGAAAATCCACAACACATGCAGGACCTCAAGCCATTGGTACAGTATCCATCATCGGTACATAGTACATGCTAAATAAAACACTAACACATAGTGTAGTACATTCTAAATAAAACACTAACACGTAGTGCCTGCTAATACAACACCAGCACAAAGCTTTCTAAATATACACTAGCTCGAAGCCTGCTAAAAATACACCAGCAAAAAGCCTGCTATGCCTCAATGACATGTCATTTGTATCCTAGCTATTCACTAAGTTCACACAGGCTCATCTTTCTTTTCTGGTACATTTCATATTCAACTTTATAATTCCATTTAATTAATCATCCAATAGATCTTAACAACATTCAATTCCATTTATGTAATAAGTAAAATCACTATAGACATAATAAATGTAATACAAACTTACCAAAATGCGATAGCTAACGACATGCGACGACGATTACTCGATGACTTTTTCCATCCCCCATTTATCAACAAACTAGTCTGTTTCTTGATTTGAATAATTTAATTTAATTAACCAATTTAAAAATCTTAAAACACCTAAATTCATGTAATTAATCGTTTTATGACATTTTACACATTTACCCTAAACATTCACCTTTTATTCAATTTAATCTTTAAAATAAAAATTCTCACAATTATCACAAACTAACCCAAAAAATCTTGTGTCGAATTCTATGTCATCCCTAAATAGTTCACTTTTATCACTTAATCACAAAACAATGCATGATGTTTTACAATTTTAACAACTTAATCCCTAAACTTTAAAATTAACTAAAATCACTTTACAAAATAGTCCTATGTAACTATCAAGCTTTATAATTTATCATGAACATTCAAGAACATTACAAATTCATCTATGTTAAAATTTTAAACAATTAACAATTTTACGAATTAGTTTCGGGGTTAGCTAGATTAAGCTATAACGATATCAAAAACATAAAAATTACTAGAAATGAAAACCAAAATCACTTACATGCAAGCTAAGGCATGAACCACACTCTCCCAAGCTTATTTCAATGGTGATTTAGGTTGCAGATGCATGAATGAAGAAGATGATCACCAATTGTTTTCTTTATGTTTAATTTATTTACTTATTTATTATACTACCATTAATATAAGCCTTAATAATAAATTAAACAATGGCCTTAAACATCCATTAGTTATCTATGTGATCTAGTTACCACTTAATCCATCAATTCTAATTTTAATAGCCATTAAACACCTTAAACTACTAGAAATAACTTTTGCAGCTTTTACGTTTTACTCCTTTTTACTTAATAAGCTATCTAAACATTAAAATTTTCTAACCAAATTTTAATTTAGCACTTTAATAACATTATAAATAACAAATAAATAATAAAATACTAACTCACTGGTCAAAATCATGGTCTCGAAACCACTATTTTTGACACCATTGAAAAACATGTTGTTACAACTCTCCCCCTAAAGGAATTTTCGTCCCCGAAAATCTTACTAGAAAAGAGATTCGTGTATTGAATTTTTAGTCTCTTCAGGTTCCCAAGTGGCATTCTCAACACCGTGACACTGTCGAAGAACTTTCACCAATGATATCTATTCATTTTGAAGCTCTTTAACTTCCTAAACTAAAATCTTAATCAGTTCTTCATAATAAGTCATATCAGGTTGTAATTCTATCTCAACCGAAGAAATCACATGCGAAGGATTTGATCTGTACCATCTCAGCATCGACATATGGAAAGCATTATAAAGCTTTTCAAGTTTTTCCGGTAATGCCAAACAATAAGTTACTAGACCTATACTTTTAGTAATTTTGTACGGACCAATAAACCTCGGGTTAAGTTTTCCCTTCCGGTTGAAATGAAGAACCTTCTGCCAAGATGGAACTTTTAGGAATACTTTCTTGCCAACCTAATACTAGATGTCATTTCTTTTTAGACCATCATATGATTTCTAACAGTTTGAGGCAGCTTTCAATTAAACCCAAATAACCTTGACCTTTATCTTTAGTCTCGTGGATCAAATCTATACCAAAAATATTTCTGTCACCTAACTCGATCCAATACAATGGAGTTCTACATTTTTATCCATACAAAGCATTGTATGGTGCCATCTTAATGCTTCACTGGGAATTTTATTATAAGAAAATTCAACCAACGGAATAAACTTTTCCCAGCTACCTTCAAACTCAAGTATACAGCATTGAAGCATATCTTCAAGTACCTGAATTACCCGTTCTAATTGACCATCTATTTGTGAATGAAAATTTGTACCAAAATTCGATTTGGTAGCCAGAGCTTCGTGCAATTTATCCCAAAATATGGAAGTAAACCTCGTATCACAACCAGAAATAATAGACTGTGGAACATTGTGTAATTTGACTATTTTCAAAATGTACAACTTTGCCAATTTATCAAGTGAGTAATTTGTATGTAAAAGTATAAAGTGTGTATACTTCATTAACTGATCAACTATAACCCAAATTTTGTCTTTCTTCCTCGATACAAATTCCATAGTAACACGCTCCCATTTCCACCCGAGAATAATAATAGGCTGTAACAACCCAAATGGAACCTACTACTCAGCTTTGACCTGTTGACATATAAGGCATTTAGATACAAATTCAAAAATTTCACGTTTCATTCCTGGCCGTCAATACATCTATTTTAAATCACAATAGATTTTTGTGCTTCCTGTGTGTAACAAATAAATGCTATTGTCAGCTTCATTCAAGTTTCAACTGTAAATCGTCAAGTACACATAATATGTTACAAAAATGTAAACTACTATCTGCACCAATACTAAAATAAGCTATTTGACCATATTCAACCAATTTTCGTTTAGCTAACAAATTTGATCATCAAATTGCAACTCCTAAATATTCTATAAAAATAAAGGTTTAGCTCGCAACTCGGCCAAAATAGAACCATCATACTTTGACTAAAGCTGAGCATTCATCGATCGAAGAGCAAAAAGAGATTTGTAGCTCAAAGCATCAGCACCAACATTTACTTTACTCAGATGATAGTCTATCAACAAATCATAATCTTTTAGCAACTCTAGCCACCTCCGTTGTCACAAATTCAACTTTTTTGATCAATATAGGCATGAGATTTCTTGTCGTATAGATAATGGCGCCAAATTTTAATCATAAAAACAATTTCGTCTAGACACATCCCAAATTGTTCAAAGAAGCATCACTGTAAACAACAATCCTTTCCCCAATTTAGGCTATGTTAACACTAATGCCTCTGTCAACATATTTTTCAACTTATCGAAACATTGTTGACATTTCTCAGACCAGACAAAGATAACATCTTCCTGTAACAATTTCATGATAAGTAATGTTATTACGGAATAGTTCTTAACAAACCATCGATAATATCTAGCTAATCCTAGGAAACTACGTACCTTACAAACATTTCGTGGAGGCTTCTAGTCCAAAATCATAGAAATCTTACTCGGATCAACTTTGCTTACAATTACTTTTCATGCAAAGTCTATAAAATGATCATCAAATATTGAGCATGCTCGAATTCTTTCTGGAATAAATCAGAATGTCATCAATAAAAACAACAACGAACTTGTCTAGGTATGGCTAAAAGACTTAGTTCATTAGAAGTATAAACACTAATGGGAATTCATCAATCCAAAGGGCATAACTAGAAACTCGTAGTGTTACGTTAACAACTTTCACTCGCAACTAATAATAACCAGATTTGAGATTGATCTTCGAAAACATTGTGCTCTTTTGAACTGATCAAATAAATCATCAATACGAGGCAACAAATATTTTTTATTTATCGTGACTTTGTTTAATTGCCGATATTCTATACACAACCTCATTGATCCATCATTCTTTTTCACAAATAAAATAGGTGCACTCCAAGGCGATGTACTCGATTGAATAAAACATATGCCAATTAATTCTTACAACTAAGCTTTTAGTTATTTCAGTTTGGTTGGATCCATTCAATATGGAGTAATCGAAATTAGAGCAATCCCTGGTACTAACTCAATAAAAATTTGAACTTCTCACTCTGGAGGTAAACCCTACAACTCCTCAGGAAAAATATTTATAACTAGCATATTGTCAACACATGATCAACTTTTGTTTCTAATACTCTAGAATCTAGAATATAAGCTAAAAATGCATCACAGCCTTTTCGAATCAATTTTTGTGTTGTAATTATATTTGAAACACAATCATGCTTGTCAAATTCAACATAAACCAACTTACCATTCTAGCACCTTAAATCAATTCATTTCTAATGATAATTCACAACAACATCATGGATCGTCAACCAATCCATTCCCAAGATAAAGTCAAATTCATTAAATGGCAGTAACGTCAAATTGATAGGAGTCCTAGCCTTGACTTTTCAATGGACACTGTTTGCATATCAAATCAACTACGATACTTTGACCTAACGGACTCGTTACTTTAACGACATATTCGGTTGACTCAACTGGTAAATTCTTTTCCGTTACTAACGTAGTGCATATATATAAATGTGTCGATCGAAGGTCAACTGATGCATACATAGTAACATCAAAGATAGAAATGGTACCAGCAATAACATTAGGAGCTGATGCCTCTTCACGTGTATGGATTGCATAAGCTCTTGCAGAAACTCGAGCGTCAGGTCGAGCAGTTGTATCTTTGGTCCCACTTTTGCTGACTCTTATAGCACCACTATTTCTTGGTCATCTGCCTCTAGTAGAGGTAATGGCAAGTTTTGCATTATGCTCTCCATTTAACTTAGTTCGTTTTGGGTAATTCCTTTTGTAATGATCGGATATCCAAAAATAAAATATGATCCATCTTTCAATCTACATTAACCAAAGTTATTCTGACCACATTTACCATATTCTAGTTTGTTTACATTTCAGATGCGACCTACAGTGATGACAGATGGCGTCAGTGATCTCATACTATGTTGTTTTGAGCAGTCCTTGCCTAAAAGCCTAGATGACACTGAGAAATGACTATTCAATTCTTTCATCTTCTTCTGTGAGGGAACATAAAATGTTTTGGTTGAGTTTCGTCTCATTTATTCTTCTTGTGATTATATACTTCCTCCATTTTCTGAGCTCTGTTAGACAAAACCACAAACTCTCAAATTTCCATCACTCCAACCAACAACTTGATCTCATCATTTAATCCATTTTCAAGCTGTATGCCCATTTTTTCCTCAGAAGATACAATTTCGTGAGCATATTTACTGAGTTGAAGAAACTCACGTTCATATTTTGCAACTGATCAGTTACCCTATTTCAATTCCAAGATCTCCTTTTCTTTTTGTCGAGATATCTCTTTTTGACATATTTCTTTCAGAGCTCAGTTTTAAAGAATACCAATTCACTCATTCCTTAGGTACAACCGTGATTAGAGTAGCCCACCAGTAAAAAGCTTCTACTTTTATCAATGACACAACACATCTAAAGCAGTCATCTAAAGGACACAACATCTCATATAAAACCCTATAAGTATGCTTTAACCAGTATTCAGCTCTGGCTGGATCATCACCCACCTTACTACAGAACTCTTTAGCTTCACATTTTCAAACTTTATCATAGAAATTCCTTAGATATTTGGTTGTATAAGACATTAAAGACAAGGAGGTGGAAGTTGTTGACCCGAAAGATTAGCTCTCATGTACGTATTAAGCATATATTGTATCATATGAAAATGGCATTGGGAGCCTCTTCTCTAGGCTCTTGAAACTCTGGTACATTATGAGAAACGCTTTGATCGGTGGTTGGAATGTTACTTTGAGCATCGTCAAACACTAAATGATTGAAATTAGTTAACATCTTTAATCTATAAGAAACAAGTCCAAATGATTAGGAGTCATCGCACTATCACAGGTTATAAAGTGACATGTATTTCTAAACTCAATACATGCTATGTTCAGTCCTAGAATTGACTAAATCTAACTCTCATACCACTAAATGTAACACCCTATACCCAATTTAATCACCGATTCGAGCTATAAAGTGTTAGAACAACAAATCTTGAAGATTTTCTATAATTTTTATTAAATAACAACCAAATATATAATTTAAACTCATTTCCATGCTTTACAATCAATTTGGGACCTAAATCGAGCTTACAAAACATTTAAAACAGACCAGATTCAAAACTAGGTTAAATTGAAACTTCTACAAAAATTTAAGTAAAATGTTTAAACATAGGTCACACAACCGTATGGCTAGGTTGTGTTAAAGAGGCCAGCCCATGTGGGTCTAAGCATGGTCGTGTAGCTGCTCTACATGCCTGTGTTCTTAAATCATGTACAATTCAAAAATAAAGTCATAGGGCCATGTAACTCTCTGAGACCATATGGACAACCTTGCACCAAAATTTAATGAATCACACGACCATGTAGCAGCCTGTGTCACATGTGTGTGTGCCCAAAACTACCTTCAAAATCAAGTCATTTCATATCCAAATGCTTAGGCTCCATGCTATGTAATAACCAATAATCAAACCTATCGAAAATGTGACTAAACAAGATAAAACATACCAATTCACAATCTAAGTGCCTAACCAATATGCCTTTATTGGCACCACAAATCAAACATATCTACAACAACCATGCAATCGAAACATGTACACAATTTGATTTTATTCAATCATCTTTCAAACTATAGATTGAAAATATCAAAGTTCATCCTCAAACCAAACATTTAGATGTTCAAATACCTTATCCCAAATGCAACCTAACAAACCAATTAAACCATTCATCAAGCTTCAAATATTCCAAATTGCATATTAACCTAATCATATCAAAACAATCATTTGAATGCATCTAGGTATCACCATATGCATCCATCATCACAACTTTTACCAAACAATTTACCAACAAGGATTTACACTAACACATACACCATAAATTTTAAGTGCACAACATATGACCAAAATGCTTATGAGAAGCTAATTAGGGACAAAAATGGGCAATCGAAGGACTTTGACACATCTTGAAAGGCTAGGAGCAACATTGTGTTGTGCCATGCATAAACTATGGCACGGCATATGAACTGCGAAGCCACAATATCTAATGTTAAAGTGTCATGTCGCACCATAGTTTATGCATGGCGCGACATGAGCACTTCGAAGGTGAAATAGGTGTTTTTAGGGCATTGTGTTGCACCATGCATACTATATGGCACGACACGCCTATGCTTTTCAACTGAATCGGGCCATTTCAGACATAAAGCCTATTGAAAGTCTATTTATACCCACTGATTTAGGCATGAAAACACGCATCTCAAACACCCCAAAAAAGAACAAACACTCTCCTCTAGCCTCTACACATTTTCCTTGAGATATAGCTTCGTGTTTTCGTATTCCCTACCTTCAATTTTCATAAATAAGTTCTCTTATTCTCATTTCATCATAGTTTTCTAATTCTCCCTTTTTATTTTAGACTTATATTCCACATCTATTGAGGGCTAATTTCGTCAGCAACTACTCGAGGTTTTGTGTTCTAACCTTACTTTCATCAATTTTATTGCTTGGGTTGTTGTCATTTGGCTTCAATTTGAAAACTGGCACTAAGAAAAATCCAATGCGCCATTAAGGCACCGAGCAATGTTGATGCCAATCACCTCCATAACCCGAAATTCAATAGGTTATTTCTCCATATGAGTGGCCATTCATTCATCCAAGAATATGGGTTTAATCCCACCATGTCTGCAAGAAATGATATTAAAGATTTGGTAATATCACATTGTTGAAGCAATTTTTATGCAAACCTGATTGAACCGGTGGTTAAAGCTATCATTTATGAATTCTATACCTCCTCAAAAGATAAGAAGAACTGCAAGCAACGGGGTGAAATGATTACTTACGTTATTGTTTGAGGTAAAGAGGTGTCGATTACACCTTGTGAGATTTTTCGATATTACAATGGCCCTTATTATACTCAAGATCATTTAGAGACCTTAGACTTATTTACGCTCGAGGATTTTGATATGGAGGGTATAACCGATTATTTGATAGAGGGGCGTGGTATGTGGACTCTCTAAGCCAATTCCAAGGTGCCCCTAAAATTTAACACAGCCAACATGTTCTTGATGGCCAAGATGTGGATGCAATTTATTTGTACCTGCTTCACGTTGACTCACAATGCTTCTAACATTACTTCCTATCAAGTGATTATGTTTTATTCTATAATATCGAGAGAGCAGATTTTCATTCAGCCATTAGATTTAGATGATATACTCAAGTGCATACGGAACTGAAAGCAAAGTATGTAGTTCCCATATTTGATTATCGCTCTATACCGATAAGCTGACGTTCCCATGTCCTTTATCGAGACATTCATGAAACCTACGAAGAGCATGCTCGAGGAAATCTTATATGGTCAGTTTTTTGAGCTCCAACAAAAGCAAAACTAAAAGGAGTAAAGCTTACATGCCGAAGATGACTAGACTCGTGGATGTGCCCATCTTGATACAAACACGATGGATACAAGATATGGGAAATTGCAAAACAAAATGGATAGAAAACACCAGCACCACTCTCGAACATGTTTGAGAGATTCCCACCGCTAGGGTAGAAAGGGGTCAATGATAAGGATGATGATGATGACGAGAGGATGTAACACCCCAAACCCAGCGTAGATATTATGGCTGAATCTAGAGATGTCACATTGAAGTGTTTTTCATAAAACGTGATAACGTTTGAAAAGCCCAATGTTTATTTAGCCTCTTTGTGTGATCTAGAAAATAATTTTAAAACCTGCATCATTATCAAAAAGTATTTACTTTAAAATGTTATAAATTCCAAAATCTCGTTTATCGCAGAAGCTTTTGAAACGGTTTTGCATATTCGTGGTATTTTGGTAAATCATGCATATCTTTTGGAAACCCGCACCCTACCACTATCAGGTATAAATCATAATAAAATAATAAAAGCCCAAATTAAAGAATAAAACTTAAAGAGGCATTTTACATAAAAATACCCAAATTAAACTACTTATAAGTTAAAAGATAAATTCAGAAGCGTAAGCTGTTGTGTGTCCACTTCTGAGTCCCTCGTAGCACCGATCCGCCTAAGGATTGCCTGTACAGTTAATACAGTTGGGTGAGTTTACGAAAACTCAGTGTGTAATCCCATATAAGCAAACAATCAGAGCAACACAATTTAGGCCTAAGCACTTTCAGTTTCAGTTAGAGCTTTAGCCCATTCCAGCAACAGTATCAGTGGGGCCTAAGCCCATATTAGTAATAGTGGCAATCTGGGCCTTAGCCCATTTCAGTAACAGTAGCAGTCTGGGTTTTATCCCATTTTAGTAATAGTAATCAGTCTGGGTTTTAGCCCATTTCAGTAATAGTAATTAGTGCAGTAACCATGATCAATGCAATAACAGTAATCAGTGCAGTATGCAAATAGAAAATCCTACCCAATCCAGCCTCTACACACCATCTCCGTACCAACTTGACACATCATGTGGGGATAAAATCGACCCACCCAGCCCTACACACCAAGTAGCACCGGTTACGACACTAAAACAGTATTGTAGCAAAGTTGCCAGTATAATACGCTTAAAGCCATAGGTAGGTCCACAATCGTCTTGCGCGACCCGTGCGACCATATTAGTACAGTACATTTCCACCAAAACCATATATCCCACCCCATGCAATGCAACATAATATTATACATGGATGCGACATACATATAACATGGCATGCTCAAATACAGTCATACACATCGTGGAACAAATCTGTCATTTTACCTTACTAAGGTATTACAGTCATTTTACCCTATAGGGGTATTTCGGTCATTTTATCACCTAAGGGCAAAATCTTCATTTTATCACATAAGGGAAAAATCGTTATTTTATCACATAAGGGAAAAATCATCATTTTACCACATAAGGGAAAAATCATCATTTTATCACCTAAGGGCAAAATCGTTATTTTATCACATAAGGGAAAAATTGTCATTTTCTCACTTAAGGGCAAAATCGTCATTTTATCACCTAAGGGAAAAATCATCATTTTATCACATGAGGGCAAAATAGTCATTTGATCACATGAGGGCAAAATCATCATTTTATCACATGAGGGCAAAATCATCATTTGATCACATAAGGGAAAAATCATCATTTTATCACATATGGGAAAAATCATAATTTTATCACATGAGGGTTCAGGTACGCTTACCGACCCAAAAGAAGGTCACAGTCGCCTCGGGCGACCCATGCAACCTTATCAATCAAATAGTGAAATGGGCCCAAAACCTATAACGCGGGCCCATGTGGGCCCACATGCCCGTGTGGCCCACGAAGCCCAAAAATGGCCTTGACTGTGCGAACTACACAATCTATCCCAAAAAATCTCCACGCGTCGGTGTGATTTACCCGTGTGGACCCATGAGCCCGTGTAGCCCACACGGCCCATTTCGGCCCAGCGTGGCCCAAAACGACCTAAACTCATGAAATCACTCATGGCGGCCTCTATGTTCTAACGCCTACGATTTACGCATTTGGGATACCACACGAGCGAGCGCACACTCGTGTAGAGTCAACAATCCATTATTTCAGCATTTTCCATTTTACGATTAGAGGTAGTGTGATTACACACTTGATTACGGAATGTAGGAAAATGACTACGTGTACTTCACCTTACAATCAGTCACAAGCTTCAGTTTGTCATTTCCCAAACGACCTATCAAAGGCCCCCACCAAAGACTTGTCTAACAATTTACCTCTTACCTGATTAAATCAATTGCTTATGACTTGCTTACTAAAGTCGTTTGCAAGAGGTTGATAAATAAGCCTTAGGCTTCTCTACAATCCAACCAATGATTAACAATCATCAATCAAATAATAGTTGAACAAGATGAACATCACTTACAAAAAATGTAAAGTCTAGATCTAGGAGGGAAAAACAATCGGCTCTTACCCACACTAGTCGAGAGTACAGATAGAATGATAGAGGCGCCCCCAATATCAGAGAACAATTGTAAAAGTCGAAAATAGAGTGGGGAGAGGTATATGCAGTAACGGTTAAAGTATTAAGATGGAAGAATGACCAGAGAGAGGAGAAGTATGAGGTATTCAGTAAGTGAACAAAAGGGAAGAAAAGAGTCGGTTAGCAACAGTCGAGGGGTCTAAAAGACAGAGATGACAGAATTCGACCAAAAGCATCAACGCAAGAAATGATGATTGAAGAAAACCAAATGAGGGGAAAAAAGAATGGCATTTGGTTAAGGGCAAGAAGAAGAACACGAGAGGAAACGAACGATTTGCTACCAAAGTAGGGAAGAAGAGAAGTCGATCAAAACTAGGCTCTGTAAAGAAGAGCAACCCGAAACATAGCCGAAATGCAAAATACTTTAGTGGTCAACAATGTTCGATCTCAACAACAAAAGAGAAAAAGAGAAATAGTAAAGTTTCTAGCACAAAACCGACACCCCCAGAATAAAGTCCCAAAACGCAAAAAGGAAACAAAATTTCCCAAAACTGACAATTTTTGAGGGAAAAGCTAACTTAGCCAAAAATTTGTGTACCTCCTAACCAATTTCGGCACAACACCATTTCTCTTCAAATCCCACTTTTTCCTCCCCATAATTCTCTCTTCATATCTCTCCTCAACTCCCTCCTACAACCCTTCCATGACCAATTCAAACTCCACTCCACTCTGCAGTGTTTCAGTCAAACTCTATTACCTCTCATAACCAACAGTAAAAATAATCTCCATTTGCACAAGCAAGGATTCGAACATCAGACTCCTTGCACACTCCACACGCCACTTCCCACTGGGCTAACATGCTTGCTTTATGTCATACTTTACCAAAATAAGCTTATAATCCTATTGGCCAAGGATAGGGGTTTTATCCTCAAAAACCAAAGTTTTGTGGAAGCCAGTGCGTGAACCCATAACTTCCCAGACACTTCCAGAGCACACAACCACTAAGCCAAGCACACAATTGTGTCACTTCCTTGTAAAATTAAATATTTATGAGTAGCTTCCCAACTGCTCCCTCGCTCAAGACCTAATACTTCTAGGCCTAAATTCTGGGCATTACAGAGGAGGAAACTCCAATCATGCCACTAGATTATGATCGAGTATTTCGACTGGATTGCTCATCAAGGAAGGGTGTGGTGATCCGTGACCCGAGCCATCATATCCTATCCTAGACTTGGGAAGGCCGACTACTAAAGTGTTTCTAGGGCGCGAGAGGGGCAAGGCATTGATAATGGAGGAGTCGAACACTGATTCCAACTAGTTCTGAACATTTTAAAATTTTTAATTTCGACTTCATACATTGTTTTCATTTGGAATGATTTTTAAATTTTTGTTAATTTTTTTAATTAGTTAGGATTTATTATTCTTTGTATATATTTGTGTGTTTTTAATTTTTAATTGTAGGAACCCCACAATTTTTGAAGGCACTACAAGTTGAAGCCAAAACCAAGAGGAAGAGTAGTCCCGCCAATTGTATTGTACAAATCATACTAATCGAGTAACCTCTTTCTTCTGTATTTTTAATTGCACATCAGGGAAAATGTGCCAAATAAAGTGTGGGGTAACTTAGGAAAATTTTTAAATTTTTTTTGTTATTTTATTTTATTTTTCTTTTTTTAATAGTTTTTAAATTTTTATTCTTGTGTGTTTTCTATGTGCTTGTGCTTGTAGAAATATAAATGATTGGTTAGGAGCATGTTAATAGGATTTTGTGAATAAATTATAAATTTAGTTTGATAATAATTGATTCTAAATTTTTAATATTAGACTACTTAACTCAATTTATTACACTGTGAATAGATTTAAGATTTTAAGTATACCACATGATAAATAGGTATATAAATAGCATGATTAATTAAATTATAAGCTATAGAAATTGATAGACTTATTTGATTTAATCCATGTATTGAATTACCTAGGGACGACCTAAGGTATTGTTTGGGAGACATTTTCGAGCCAAAAAGCTATTCTGTAATTATTTTCCCTGGTAGATATTTTGAGCTTGAATCCATTTTCTTGATGAACCGTAAATGAAACCATAAGTATATTATATAATCTATTTGGTAATTTATTCATTAGTCCTTGCACAAATTTAGACATTTGACCATTGATATTGAGGGATTAGATAGATACATCACGGTGGTTTCAAAAGAAAAGAAAATTTGAGTGAACTAAGGAATTGCATGGTATAGTGACTATAAGAATTTTGAGCTTGTAGAAAAATAAGGCAAAATGCCAATCGAGAAAATCTCGATGAAAAAAATAAAATAAAAGTAAACTGAGTTGGAAAAAAGTACGCTCACATTTGTTCAAACAAAATATTACGAGCTCGGATGACTGTAATCATGAATACTATGTGATGCCTTAGTAAATGGACAAATAAGAAAGGTTAGGGAAGTGCATATAAGGAGGTGAGCTACATGTATACTCGACGGAGTATCAGGAACAAAATCATGTGTCAAACTATTTTCTTTCTTAACCGCTTTGTTGAGCATGTTCTTTGAATAAGTCGTAGAACATTACTAGCCAAAAAGTCCTATGTGACTCAGGTAGTACTTTATATGGATGAAATTATGCTGAGTTTTGATGTTTTTACCACTTATATTCATTTGAACATAATTGCATACTTATAGATTGTATTAATGGAAGCCTATACTTAACATTCTTTTTTTTTTATTTTTTTACTTTGTAATTTTGTGAAGTAATCCCTCTAAATTTAGAAATTGTGAGTCAATTGTATATCATTCTGGAGATATGTATATTTACATTGTTTGGTTAATATATTTCTATCCAATTACCTGTATCAAACTAGTTCAAGTAAATTTTCTTTTATTTGTATGTTCATTTTTAGTTTTCAGTTTAGTTTGTTTTTAGCTTTTATTTTGTTTTGTTTAGTTTACTTAAGAACAAGCAAAGGCTTATGTGTTGGGGTATTTGACCTGCCATCAAAATAAGTTGTTATTTCGATCTATTTTCACACTTAAGGAGCTTGTTTTCTTGTCAATTTATTACTTTATATTATGTTGTTAGTATTTGGTATTTAATAGTTATGATTAAATATTAGTAAAATAGATGTTTTTAACACATTTTATGAGTGTTCTGACCTATTAGGCTGAACAGGTCTTAGGTAGTGCTAATATGTTAAATTGAGTGTGTAGGATGATGAATTATAGGCCCATTTGATGTGGGAGCAAAGGACAAGTGATGCACAAGCTTCTCTAGCCATTAAAGCATGAAACAAACCATAAAAGTCCTGGAACACTGGAACGACAGAAATGTGCAAGTGTACACAATCGTAACAAGTAATAAAGTGACAAGTAAATGTCAAGTTATCTTACCCATAAGAACTATGAAAAGAATTATTTACGAATGCAATTAAAAACACTTTGGTGAAGAAACATATTTTGATTTGAGGAGGTGATTAAAAACTGAGATTTTTAACTAAGTAAAATAAATAAAGAGGAAATAAAAGTTCCAATGCACGATTTCAAAAGATGATTTTAATCAATATGACATAATTGTGTTAGATTAATTACATTTATTAACATAGAATTACTAAACTCATGCTTATGTTGTTACAAAAAAATTCACGACAACTCGGTAATTTTCTAACTTATGAACATACTTACCTACCAAAATCCATTTATCTCTTGACTATATCTCTATGTCAATTCAACCGATTAAACAAATTTTAATAAGCAAATGTGTTAATGCACATACATATGAAATTAAAATAATCTCTTGTACATATCTCTATGCCAATTCAAATTTAATTCAATCTCATAAGCACATAAAAGATCATGTAAGGTAACAATGTATTTCTACCTTGAAACAGTTTAATCACAATAATCTTGCAAGTTATGCAAGGTTAATGTATCGTTAGATACCGTTGCTAATTTAACCCTCAGCTACCTTAAATGATTAAACATGTGCTAATTAAGTATCATGTCAATTAATTACAATTTCAATCCGTTTAAATAATTAATTAATTTATTAACTTACAATTGTAATGCAAGAATAACTTGGTCATGGTTTTACTTAATCAAACATCTTACCAAGGCCTATAACAATACAAACACAATTTTAATAAATTAAGTGGACAAAATGCAATCAACCTAACACGAATTAAATTTAATTCATATTAATTAAATTAAACATATCAACATCAAATATTCATAGATATATTCATAATAACAACAATAAAATTAAAAGGATAAGAAATAAGAATCAAATCCGGTGTTTCTCAAAGACTTGACTAGTTTGCTCTGCTCCTCCTTTTTCGCTTGCTCTTGTTGAACTGAGGCTTCCATGAACACTTGAATGCTATTCCAAATGATGGTTGAAGGACTCTTTTTCAAGAGGTGAAATTAGTAAAGGAAAGGTGAAGAAAACGAATAAGAATGGAAGGGTTTTGAAGAGAGAAAGTAAGAGAGAAGTGAAAGGATGAGAGGTTTTCAGTTGTGTTTCAAATGAGCAGCTAAGATGGGTTTTTATAGGTTGAGTAGGCTACTAAAAATAGAAAAAAGTCAGCAGCCATAGAGTCCCCCTGTAATAGCCCGTTTGTGGGTCAAATCGAAATAGTGGTTTCGGGACCACAAATTTAAAGTAGAAATATTTATTTTATTATTTCTTTATAGTCTATAGTATGATAGAATAATTGTGTGAAAATTTTGTTAAGAAATTTTATCGTTTGAGTGCTCAATTTGACTACAAGGACTAAATTGCAATAGGTGTAAAACTTGAGTTCTATAAGTTAAAGGTGTCTAATTGCTATGAAATTTTAAATTTGAGATCCTTAAATGATAATTAGATCATTATACTATAGGATGGACAAAAATGGACATGGTTTGGTGAAATTTTAAAGTTATGCATTAAGGGCATTTTAGTAATTTAGTAAATAAAGACAAATTAACCTAATAAAAGTGTCCCTCTTCTCAATTTAGTCCTCTCCCAACCAAAATTTTGGAGGAAGCCATAGCTAGGGTTTTGGCCAAGCTTTCAAGCTCAATTGTAAGTCTGCCATTATCCCGTTTTTAATAATTTTTTTATTTTTGAGATCGTGATAACTTGATCTAGGCGTTTCAAGGACTAATTTGAAAGAAAGTTAAAGTTTAAAATTTTACCCATGTTGGATGTGCTTGTATTTTGATGTTGATGGTAGAAAATGCATGTTTGTTGTTAGTTAAACAACATTTGTAAAGTGATTTTTAATAAAAAGGTCAAATAGGGACTTATTTGTAAAAGATTATAAAATGTGTAGAAAAGTGTGAATAAATGAAAAATGTGGGTTGTTATGAGTACAAGCAATATTCGGCTAGGCTTGGTTGTGATGAAATTGAAAAAAAAAATCATTTTTCGAGCCTAGGGACTAAATCGTAAAGTGTTGAAAATGTTAGGGGCAAAAATGTAAATTTTTCCACAATGTTATTTTGGACTGAATTGAATAGCTTGATGATTAAATAAGTTAAATATGGTATTATAGATCAAGAAAAATGAAGTTCAGGTGTAGATCGGGGCAAAAATAAAGTAATTGACGAATAGATCCTTTTCGTCGTTTTTGTAATTAAGGTAAATTCATATGTAAATAAGCTTTATTATAATTGTATTTTAAATGCTTTAATTTTGTATGAATTGTGTAAACGACTCTACGGTTACATTCGACAACATTTTTCCAAGTGAGAAATCCGAATCAAACCTTAGGAATAGATTAGGATACTAGTGACATGTCACTAGGGTATTATGTTATATGATCTAGGTGCTGGTCTTGTACGTCCTACCGGTGGCTGAGTATACCGGCATATGTTGCGGTTACTTGGCAGCTTGTATGTGTAGCACCATGTAGCTATGTCTTGACTGACAGCTTGTGTGAGCAGGCCCGTTGATGGCTCGAGAGCGAGCATATGTGTGTTATGGGATAGAGGTAGGAATGGCTACATATGTGACACCTTGTGTGTAAGGTTTCTCGAGTATCTGATAATGTTATTCTGAGTGGTTCATTGGGTATGCCAAAGATGAGAATAAGTATGAAACCATTAGGAGTCGGTATAGGTATGTGCATAAAACTTATGATTATTAAATTCGCGAAAAGATGAATTCAAGGTAAGTTTGTGATGGAATGAATTATGATTCTGAGATTATGGTAAATTACATCGTTTTATATTATATTACTTGAATGTTAAATATATGGTAAGATTTGCTTATTTCTTACATACAAGCTTATTAAGCTATATAGCTTACTCCATTTTAGTTTCCATGTTTTTTTTAGTGTCACCAAGCTAGCTCGGATTGGAGATCGTCGGAGAGCGCATCATACTATCAAATTGCCAATTTGGGTATCGATGATCTTAATATTTTGAGTATATGGTATGTATAGGGACTTGGTCATTTTGTTATATGTGTCATAATGATTTTGGCTAAATGTATTGGCTTGTAATTGACAAGGGGCTTGATTTGGTATTTGGCCATGTAATAGGCTCATTTTGGTTAAATCGGTATGTTTGATTTAGTAGAATGGAATTTCATGAGCATGATAGATGATGGTGTTGCATTGACATGTGTTGGTCATGATTGTAGATGTTTTGGTTGCCTAAGTTTACCATTGTTTATGCCATTGAATTTGTGTATGTGTATGTGTAAATGGGGGGTGACAATGGCTTGGTAAATAGCCTTTATTTTGTCCACATGGGTAGACACACAGACGTGTGTCTAGGCTGTGTGTGACACACGACCTATCCCATGGGCATGTGTTTTGGCCGTGTGTCCCTTGCACCTTAATTTTGAGAAACAGAATGCTAAAAATTGAGCACACGGGCAGAGACACGGGCGTGTGTCTTAGCTATGTAAGGGACACAGATTTAACATGGGCCTGTGTCCAGGCCGTGTGAAGTCTGCACCTATTTTATGAAAATTAAATTAACCATACGGCCTAGCACAGGGGCATGTAACTTGATTGTGTGACTTCAATTTGTTCATGCCTTACAAAACAGAGAGTTACACGAGTTAGGGACACGGGCATGTGTGACCACACAGCCTGCCCACACGGTTGTGTGGCCCCTGTTTATAGCAAAAATTTTCTAAGTTTTGTAAAAACTCCCTGGGTTATAGGTTTAGTCCCAAACGACTTCCAAAGCATGTTTTGGGCCTCGTAGGCTAGTATTAGGGATTTATGGTTGAATACAAATAGTTTTTAATTTGGTTGAAATTTATGACTCGGAATTGTATGTTTACTTGCAATGTAAGACTGGTAATTCCTCGTAATGTTACACCCCCATGGCCGGCCACACATGTGGCAAGTTTGAAGGTTTCAAACTTGCTATTATAAGGTAGGGGAAAATATAGAAAGGCATGAATAGTATAGGGGATTGAATGCAAATTCAAGGAGTCTTCAAGGGCTATTTTGAAAGCCAAGTAATCAGCCAAATAAGCTGATTGGGTCAACATGTGCGGCTGTAACACCCCTTACCCATATCCAACATCGGGGCAAGGTTCGAGGCGTTACTGGACCAAAACATAAAAATTCTTACAAAATCGGGCCATAAAATTTCATTCAATTTAAAACCATTTATACACAAGCATATCGCCCCTTATACGGGCCAGCAGGGCCCAAAACATACATTGGGAACGGATCAAGAAAAAATCGAGAACTCTCAGAACTTTCGTAACACTCAGAAAATTTTTCATCAAAAAATGGGTCACACGCCCGTGTGGCTTGGGACACGCCCGTGTCCTGTGACACCCCTAATTTGACCCTAGTCGAAAAGTGGTTTCGGGACGACAAAACCGAGTCATAAAAATAATTAGCTGTCATATTTGATGCTTATTATATGTACATATGCATGTGTGAAAATTTCATGTTTGAATTTTGTTAATTGTAAGTGAATTTTATTAAATAGGACTTATGTGGGAAAATTTAGAAATGTGCTAGGCAAATGTAAGTGGCCTATTTATGCATGTTGCAAAATAATTGTATTTGCATGTCAAATTAACCAAAGAAAAAGAAGGTGGCCGGCCATGCTATAAGTTAAAGCCTATTAAAAACATTTGGTGTTAGTGTTCTATGGGAGAAAGAATAAAATAAAAGGTTAGTAATAAAGAAATGAAAAGGGAGGGGTGATGAAAACAAAGTTGTCTCATCCATGTTCCCCCCCGTCCATTGCCGTGAGTTGAAGAAAGATAACAAAAGAAAAAAAAATTTTACATGCTCATCTTTCTTCTTGGTTGCCGAATTTGGGAAAGGGAAGATTGAAGAGGAAAAACCAAGGTATTCGGCCATGGCTATCCTAGTTTAAGGTATGCATTGTGATTTTCTTTTTAATTGACTATGAGATTAGATTGATAAGTGCATAGCTTATTTAACCCATGGTTTAATTTCATGCATCAATAGACAAATGTTCATTCGGTCAAATGGGAGAAGAATAAGATGAATTTAAATGTTGTGGTTTATTATTTTAGTTGTTAAATGATTGGGTATGAGGTATTTGATTACCTAATTGAAAGTAAGTTAAGTTGTTATTTGATAGTAAATGCAAATTCTATATATGATAATAATGTAAATGTAGGTGGATTCATGAAGTATTTTCGGTTATATGCTATGTATAAGTATGAGTTTTTAAAGTTGGATTTATGAGTATATGTATATTAGTCTATGAACATTCGGTTATATGGTGTTAATATGCCTTTGAAATCGAATGATATTTTGAGTATATATATATGTACATTCGGTTAAGATAAGGTTTATTATAAAAGCTAAGTTGTGTGGTTAGGGCCGAATGGGATATATAAGATATCAAAACATGTTATAATTATATATTGGTGTACATGGTTGTAATTAATCCTCTACTTGAATTCGATTAGATATGGTCATGGTATGAGTTTAGTAGGGTTAATACCTTAAAATTGAATGGAGTTTTAGTTAATCTTATGTGTCATGTTCGTTAAAATAGTTGATGATTTGGGTGTTATTATACGCATTTAGGCTAAAGATTTTTCAGCTATGTTTTATATCTATGAAATAATTATAATGGATAATATGTAGGAGTAATTTCGGCTTGTTAAAAATGTGGTACGTGTATGGCAAATGGTATATACATAATGCATTGAAGTTACCCTATAAGGTTGAAATGAGTAATTAAATTATTGGTGTGTATGCATTTTTTTATTGCAACTTGGCATGTGAATTGGGTGTATGATAGTTAATATATGTGCTTGAGGTGATGTGATAAAATAATTAGCTATATGGTTTGGTTCATTATTGAGTATAAGAGTTAAGTGCTTTAAAAGAGCTTTTAATGTTCGAAATGATTAAACAAATTCATTCGTTTAAATTAAGCCCAAGAGCAAAGAGGATCAAAGTCGGATAGGGGAAAAGAGAAAGTAAACGAATAGCCGTGGATATCTAGTCGTCGACCGCTTCTGAGGTAAGTTTTAAGTGATTAAACGTTGAGTAAATTCAATCATAATAGGACATAATGAGTTGATTTAATAAGATATGATGTGGCCATGATATGTCTTAAACTCAAATGGTAAGTTCATAAGTGTTTGGACTTGGAAATTTAAGAGCAAATTGTAATAAATTGCTTTGGACAGCAGCAGTAACGTGATTTTAGAAAATCACTATAAATTGTTGGTGTGGAATTATAGGTTGAATAAAATATGTAATAAAAGCTTAGTTAGTCTAATTTCTTATAAAAGAGACCGTGTAAGCAAAGAAATTCCCCATAAAGAGATATTTAAATTTGTGTGGGACAGTGTCAGAATGACTCCGAAATCCCCTGTTCTGTTTTTAGAAAATCATTATAATTTGTACAAAAATGGTTATAAGATAAAATTTATATTCTTAGACTCCTTAATGAGTCTAGTTTTAAATGAAATCAGATAGAACACATTTTGAATTCTGTACAATGAAAAATTTTATTCGTAGTGAAGAGTGGTCAGATTAGTAAAACAGTGAAACAGGGGAAACTTTAAGAAAAATCTGGTATTGATTGGCCAAACCTAAAATTCTGGAAATTTTATGGATGGAAGATATACGAGTCTATATTCAGGGAAAATTAACGGCAAGTGATTTGGAGTTTTGTAGCTCTAGTTATAAATAATTTAGTGACTACTGCTCAGGAAAACAGCTCGTAGTGAATATGTGATTTTTGTTGTAAACATGGATAAAACTTGTTTTAGTTACTCATAAGCTATTGATTAAACCCATACGTGAATTCTAAATCGTGATATTGTAAAACGATATATGAGTGTTAGATGGATCTTTGATATTAAAATTTGTGAAATTGTAAGTTTATGAGTATTCGAATATGAAATGATAGTATGGCGTGAAATTGAATTATTCATTGGAAAATGATTAATGTAGATTCGACCAAGACAAAGTGTATACATGATAGTATATGTGGTATGTGAAGTATATTTGGATAATTGTGATGTGAATGTGCATATATGTGACAAGGCCGAATGGCCAATGTGATGAATGTGAACATGCATATATGTGATAAGGCCAAATGGCCAATGTGATGAATGTGAGCATGCATATGTGTGATAAGGCCGAATGGCCAATGTGATGAATATGAACATGCATATATGTGGTAAAGCCGAATGGCTAATGTGAAATATATGTATGAGATATGTATATGTGGTAAAGCCGAATGGATAGTGTGAAATATGTAGGCGATGTGCGTATATTGTGGCCGAACGACCAAATGTGAAAGGTGTGTATTATTAGATATTTGATGAGGCAAATGAATTACAAATATGACAGTCGATGTGAATGTTGTAACATGTAATTAAATGTACATGAAACTTGGAAATATATTCTGGGTAAGACCCGATGACTACGTGTGGAGATTATGTCCGGGTAAGACCCGATGACTACGTGTGAAGATTATGTCCGGGTAAGACCCGATGACTACGTGTGGAGATTTTGTCCGGGTAAGACCCGATAACTTCGTGTGGAGATTTTGTCTGAGCTAAAGGTCTCACCGATAATCCGAGTAGAGGTTAAAGCTATAAGATTTCATGAAAAGAATTGCTTATAAATATATTCAATGCGAAAGGTTAAACAGGTATGTACTCCAAGTTTATATGTGAGCTTGATTTGAACTAAATCATAAGGTAGTTATGTGATGCATACGAGAGCAATCTATGAGACGATTCCTATGATTATGTGACATCGGATCAGTGTGAGAGGTTATGTGAAATCATACAATATATCTATGTCACATGAGCTCACTTTTATGTGAAAGTTTATCTGCCTATTGTATATGATGAGATGTGCATATTCGGTAAAGGGATGGTATGCCCGAAGGAAGAGTGAAATAAAAATATGAACAACTATGTTCTAATTTGATTGTTATCTGTTGACACTGCTTAAAACTTACTAAGCATTGTAATGCTTACTCTGTTTACTTTGTTTTCTCTGTTTTATAAATCTCATTGCGAAGCTACAGGCTCAGGGATCGTCAGCAACTAGTCACACTATCACTATCCACTGCTTGTTACTGTTATGTTTAGAACTATTTTATGGCATGTATAGAATAGACTAGTGGCGGAAGAATATTTTTGGTTAATGTATATAAGCCATGCGAAAATGGCATCTTTTGAATGTTTACTTAGTGAAGTTTAAATTTTATCTCTGGCTGTGCTTAGTACTTATTTAAATGAATGATCTTTATTTCAAGAAAAAGTTTAAAATTTTACTGTTCTGACGTGAGTTACAAGTCCGGTAATGCCCCTTACCTATTCTGGCGACGATTACGGGATAGGGGTGTTACATGTCCTTTGCCCCTGTAACTCTCTATTTATGACGTTATCAACAAATTAATGTTAGATGGCCAAGTCACATGCCCGTGTGCTTAGGCCGTGTGGTGAATTAAATTCCAAAAATCATGTGTAGACGTCACATGGGCGTGGTCACACGGCCAAGTCACACGCCTGTATGCTTAGGCCGTATGGCGAAATAAATTCAAAAAATTATGGGTAGACTTTACACGGCTTGGGCACACGCCCATTTCCTAAGGTCGTGTCCTTCACACGGCTGAGACACACGGCCATGTATCTACCCATGTGTTTACTACTGGGCATTCTATTTTGCATTAATTAGGGTGCAGAGGACACACATCCAAAATACATGCCCATGGGGCAGACCGTGTCTCACACACGGCCTAGACACACACCGTGTGTCTGCCCGTGTGAACAACTTTGAGGCTATTTTCCAAGCCTTTTGTCATCCATAACAACACATACACACTTATACATCTTAATGACAACTTACATGGCATAAATGAGAACTTACACATTCACAACCATGGCTCATGCATATAAACTTCTTATCAATCAGTACTTGTTAAGACTCCATATTTTATTTAAACTAAGCTTACTGAATCACATGCAACATACATAACATCAATTTACTTCTGTGACAGCCCAAAATTGACCCTAGTCGGGAAGTGGTTTCGGGACCGCTAAACTGAGTCACCGAAAGGTTTGAATGTGATGTTTATTGTCTAGAATATGTAATCATGATTGTGTGAAAATTTCAAGCTTCGATTTAGTCGATTGCATGTGAATTTAGTCAATAGGACTTATATGAGAAAGTTTTAAAATGTGATAGGTCAATGCATGAGGACCTATTAGTGCATGGGGAAGAAAAAGGGGACTTGCATGTCAAATTCCCCTCCCTAATATGTAGTGGCCGGCCATGCTATGGGTGGAAACATGTCTCCAACATGTTATGCTAGTGATGTATGTTAAGAAAAATAAAATAATAACATGGTCTCATCCATACCCCCTTGTTGCCGTGAATTGAAGAAAGAAAACAAAAAAAAAAGTGTTCATTCTTGAACATCCTTGGCCGAATAGAGGAAAGAAAGGAAGGGGAAAAGCTTGAGAAAATCGGCTATGGTGGTTTGCTAGACTAAGGTATGTTTGATATTATTCTTTGAGATTCATGTATATTTTAAGTTGTAAGTGAAAATCTACCTAGCCATGGTTCAAATTTTGTTAATTGATGGAGATGATATTCGGCCATGAATGTTACATTCTTGGTTGGTATTTTGATGTCTTTGGTGATGAGGTATGAAGATGGTTGATTTTGAGTGTTTAATAAAAAGGATGCATGAATTATTGTTAAATAATGGTCTAATGTAGCATGATTAAAGATGTGAATAAATTGAAGTTAAGGAGGTTGTCAATGAAAAACATGAGTTGGATGAGGCTTAAAGAATAAAAATCTAGGTGACTAGAGGTCAAGGACATTCGGTCATAGGCTTGTGTGCTAGCAAAATCGGCCAAGTGTTTATGTGGTAGAAATTAAGTGTTAAATGGAATGAAAATGATATTATATGGGGGTATGTATATTCGGCCATATGAGTAAATATATAGATGATGTTAAATTTGATTATGTATAATGGGCATTAAGATGTTGAACTTAAGAAATTAGAAGTAAATGAACTTGATAGTATTTAAGAGATAGAGGTGATAGATTAATGTTGCACATTCGGCTATGGTTAGGCATGTTGATGATCTTATCTTGATTTAGATAATTAGGCATAAAAGGGTGGTAAAGGGGATGAAATTGTCGAATGATTAGTTGGGTAACAAAAGAAGCATTCGGCCATCACTTGAGAGCTTGTGTGATGTTGGGTTTAAAATTAGCAAAGGTAACTTACCTAATGCATGTGCATGTGTGATTAGATTTTTGATGATATGGTAGTTGCATGAGGTTATTAGCCGAATATACTAACATACATATACATGTGAAATTGGATTGTAAATATTTAGCAAGGTGGTTAAACTAGTTAAATTATTGATTAAGCTCAAGGAGTTAAAGGAGGTGAATCGAGCAAAGGCAAAGAAAAGGTTATCGAGTAGCCAAGTTGGAACCGTCTTACCCAACACGAGGTAAGTCATTAAGCATGTAGTTGGTATTATTTCAAATGGTCATAATGTTTATGTATTGATGGTGAATGGAATGAATAAATATACATATATATATATGCATGTACGTATGTGATGATGAAATTGTTGAATGAAAAGAAAAGAGGTAAGATGTACTGAGTTGTTGATCTTGGCACTAAACGTGCGGGTATAACCATTTATGACCATGAGATTGGCGCTAAGTGCGCGGGATTAAATTGTACAGCACTATGTGTGCGATTTACTATGTTGCACTAAGTGTGCGAAATGAATATGATGCACTAAGTGTGCGAATTGACCATGCGGCACTAAGTGTGCGAGTTTGACTATGTAGCACTAAGTGTGCGATTTGATTACGTAGCACTAAGTGTGCGAGTTGATTATATAGCACTGAGTGTGCGGACTCAATATACATTCGTGAATCATTATGGACACTATGTGTGCGACACTATTGAGTCGATCGCGGACAGCGGATCGGGTAAGTGTCTTGAGTACATGGCTAATAGGTGCTATGCTTATACTTGGTGTTGAGCTCGGTAAGTTTGAACCTATGTGACAAATATACTTGAAGTCACGTGCATAAAATTTATCGTAGGATGGGTGAAAGGCCGTTTAGTCGTTTGATTGTAACGAAAATAAATTGATTTATGAAAATGCTTCAATGTCCTATTGATGAGTATATGGAATGTGAATGCATGAATTGATATGAAACTGAATCGATAGGTTGGAGGAACTATGGTATGGTTCGGTATGGATGGAGTAATTGTCTCGTTCCATTTTGTTTCCTCTTGTGATAATGTTATTGATGGATGGTAGTGCATTGCTTATGACTTACTGAGTTATAAACTCACTCGGTGTTTCCTTGTCACCCATTATAGGTTGCTTGGACTCATCTATTTTTGCGGGGTCAGGCCGTCATCGAAGTCATCACACCGGATAGCAAGTTTTGGTACTTTCTTCTTAGTTGGCTTAGAAGAACATTTTGGCATGTATAAGCTATTACGTTGTGTTTGAACTTTGGCATGTAAACTTTAAGCCATGCGAAGATGGCACGAATGTTCGATTGAGTTGGATCAAGGGTAGGCATGAAATGGACCTAGTTACTTTCGTAACAGATGCTGGCAGCAGCAGTGTCATGAGATTGAAAAATCACTAAAAATAGTAGGAGTGGAATTAATTGATGAATAAATTATGTAATCGAAGCTCGATGAGTCTGTTTTCATGAGGAAGTAACGAAAAGATCATATGGGCAGTATATTAAGAGATAATCAGATTTTTGTGGGACAGGGCCAGAACGGTTTCTGGATTCCCTGCTCCGACTTTGGAAATTCATTATAAATTAACCAGAGATAATTAGGGGTCGTACCATATATGTACAGATTCCTCTCTGAGTCTAGTTTTCATAGAAACAAACGGAATCAGTATTGAAGCCCCGTGCAGGGAGATATCCAAGTCGTAATGGGCAAAGGTCAGTGTAGTGGACCCCTGCAACATGGGAGACTTTGAATAATAAACTGTACTAATTGGCCCAACCAAAAATTCTAGAAAAAAATACATAGATGGGCACATGAGTCTAGTTTCTGGGAAAATTTACGAAACTGATTTTCGAGTTACGAAACTCAAGATATGATTTTTAAAACGACTAGTACACAGATCGGGCAGTGTCTGGAAAATAAATTTTATAAGGGGTTAAAGTCAGTTAACACCTCGTGTTCGACTCCGGTGTCGGTTTCGGGTTCGGGGTGTTACATTTGATTGGTATCAGAGCTATGGTTTAGTCGGTTCTAGGTCTATCATAGCGCGTATGAGTCTAGCTATACATGCCGAATGTTAATGTTTAAATGTGTGATGACTTCCGACGGTTGAAATGTTTTTGTTTTGATTAGTAAATGGACCCCGGTGAAGAAAGAACCCTAGCGGATGACGTTGAGAGCGTAGCGGCTGCTCCTGCATAAGGGACGCTGCCTGTTGAACCTCAGTCATCTGTGAATAATCAAGGTGAGGGGGCTAAACAAGCCTTCTTTACCATGATGAATGAGTGGGTCGTGCAATATGCCCGAACCAACCCGGCTGTCCAACAATTCCCAAATTTGAATAATCCACCCCAAGAGCCTGTAATGCCATCAGTCGCTGATCCTGTGAGGCTGAGTAAGCCACCTATAGACTTGATTAGGAAGCGTGGGGCCGAGGAGTTCAAGGCCATAGTAACTGATGATGCCGAAAGGGCCGAGTTCTGGCTTGATAACACCATTCGGGTGTTCGATGAATTGTCATGCACACCCGACGAATGTCTAAAATGTGCTGTATCTTTGTTGCGAGACTCAGCCTACTATTGGTGGAGGACCTTGATTTCCATAGTCCCGAACGAGCGAGTAACTTGGGACTTCTTTCAAACGGAATTCCGAGAGAAATTTATTAGCCAACGGTTCTTTGATCAGAAGCGTAAGGAGTTCTTGGAACTCAAGCAAGGCCGCATGACAGTATCTGAATACGAACATGAGTTCGTAAGACTCAGTAGGTATGCCCGGGAGTGTGTAGCTGATGAGGTTGCTATGTGCAAAAGATTCGAGGAAGGATTGAATGAGGATTTAAAGCTACTAATGGGTATTTTGGAAATAAAAGAATTCGTAACACTAGTCGAACGAGCCTGCAAGGCGGAAGAACTTGGAAAGGAGAAGAAGAAGGCTGAATTTGAAGCTAGAGACTACCGTAAAAGATCGACGGGTAAAGCTCCGTTCTCAGCCGTAAAGAAGTTCAGGGAGGACACTAATAAGTCGAGGACGACTGCGGGAATTTCCATCAGAGCAAGACCATCGACGGACTCCCGAGCTACTTCGGTAGCTAGTGTGGGCAATAATCGTCTAGAGAAACCTGAATGTCCCCAATGTGGAAGACGACACATAGGTGAATGTTGGGGTAAGTCTATTAACAGGGCATGTTACGGATGCGGTTCGAAGGACCACTTCATTAGAGATTGCACAGAGCTTGATGAGAAGAATAAGATTCAAGGTGCAAGACCTAGTAGAGTGACAACTAGAGATAGACCACCGAGAATTTTAGGAGGTAGGGGTGGTAGTCAGAGAGGGGCCTCTGATATGGCTGTTCGAGCCGAGAACCGCACTCCTGCTAGAGCATATGCCATCCGCGCACGAGAGGAGGCATCCTCCCCTGACGTCATCACTGGTACCTTCACTCTCTTTGATACTAATGTGATTGCATTGATTGACCCTGGCTCTACTCATTCATATGTATGTGAAACCTTAGCATCCAGTAAGACTCTACCTGTTGAGTCTACTGAGTTCGTAATTCGAGTGTCAAATCCTTTAGGTCAATGCGTACTTGTTGATAAAGTGTGTAAGAGATGCCCTCTAAAAATCCGAGAATCCTATCTTCCGGCCGATTTGATGCTTTTGCCGTTTGACGAATTTGACGTTATTCTTGGTTTGGATTGGTTGACCGCGCATGATGCGGTTGTGAATTGCAAAAGCAAGACCATTGATTTGAGGTGCGCAAATAACGAGATAATTCGAATTGAGTCTACGGACTTAAGGGGATTGCCAGCTGTAATATCGGCAATGTTGGCCCAGAAATATGTAAGAAAAGGGTGCGAAGCATACCTTGCGTATGTACTTGATGACAAAGAGTTAGGAAAGAAACCCGAATCTGTGCCGGTGGTTTGTGAATACCCGGATGTTTTTCCTGAAGAATTACCGGGTTTGCCACCTGTTCGGGAGATAGAGTTTGGTATTGAGCTTGTACCTGGAACTACGCCAATTTCGATAGCTCCGTATCGTATGGCACTAACCGAGTTAAAAGAATTGAAAGCTCAATTGCAAGAGTTGACGGATAGAGGTTTCGCTCGACCAAGTTTCTCACCTTGGGGTGCACCAGTATTGTTCGTGAAAAAGAAGGACGGAACCATGAGGTTGTGCATTGACTATCGTCAACTAAATAAAGTGACGATAAAGAATAAGTATCCGTTACCGCGTATTGAAGATTTATTTGATCAATTAAAGGGAGCATCGGTGTTTTCAAAGATAGATTTGAGATCGGGTTATTATCAGTTGCGGATTCGAGATTCGGATGTACCCAAAACTGCTTTCAGAACGAGGTACGGTCACTACGAGTTCTTAGTGATGCCGTTTGGGCTCACTAATGCCCCTGCGGTGTTTATGGATTTGATGAATCGGATCTTCAGGCCGTATTTGGATCGGTTCGTAGTTGTGTTTATTGATGACATCTTGGTCTATTCAAGAGATGAGACCGAACATGCTGAGCATCTGAGGCTAGTGTTGCAAATTTTGCGGGATAAGCAGTTATATGCTAAGTTCAGTAAGTGTGAGTTCTGGTTAAGAGAGGTTAGCTTCTTGGGTCATGTGGTATCCGCATCGGGTATTCGAGTTGACCCGAGCAAAATTTCAGCCATACTTAACTGGAAGCCTCCGAGAAATGTTACCGAAGTCCGGAGCTTTCTAGGGCTCGCCGGTTATTACCGACGATTTGTCAAAGGTTTCTCGATGATAGCCACACCAATGACGAAGCTACTTCAAAAGGATGTTAAGTTCGAATGGATGGAGAAATGTCAGAAAAGCTTCGATCAACTGAAAACTCATTTGACTGAAGCTCCAATTTTGGTGCAACCCGAATCGGGTAAAGAGTTTGTCATTTATAGTGACGCATCCCTACTTGGGTTGGGTTGCGTATTGATGCAAGAAGGTCGAGTTGTGGCCTATGCGTCGAGACAATTGAAGCCACACGAGAGAAATTATCCGACCCATGATCTCGAACTAGCCGCCATTGTGTTTGCATTGAAAATATGGCGACATTATTTGTTTGGTGAGAAGTGCCATGTGTTTTCGGATCACAAAAGTCTCAAATATTTGATGACTCAACGAGACTTGAATCTGCGACAAAGACGTTGGCTTGAGTTGTTGAAAGATTATGAGCTTGTCATTGATTACCACCCGGGAAAGGCTAATGTGGTTGCGGACGCCTTAAGCCAGAAATCACTGTTTGCTTTGCGAGCGATGAATGTACACTTGTCTGTTCTACCTGACAATGTGTTAGTAGCTGAATTAAAAGCCAAACCATTATTGACTCATCAAATTCGTGAAGCTCAGAAAGTCGATGATGAATTGGTTGCAAAACGAGCTGAGTGTGTTCCGAACAAGGAATCGGAGTTTCAGATTGATGATGATGGTTGTTTGAGGTTTAGAAGTCGTTTGTGTGTTCCAAGGAATTCAGAACTCATTCCGATGATTCTGAACGAAGCCCATTGTAGCCGAATGTCAATTCACCCGGGGAGCACGAAAATGTACAACGACTTGAAACGTCAGTTTTGGTGGCATGGTATGAAACGAGACACCTCCGACTTTGTTTCGAGATGTTTAATATGTCAACAAGTGAAAGCGGAACATCAAGTGCCTTCAGGGTTACTTCAGCCGATCATGATACCCGAGTGGAAATGGGACCGAGTCACAATGGACTTTGTGTCCGGACTGCCATTGTCCGCAAGTAAGAAGGATGCGATTTGGGTTGTTGTTGATAGGCTGACTAAGTCGGCTCACTTTATCCCCGTGCATACGGATCTTTCATTGGATAAACTAGCCGAATTGTATGTCTCTCAGATTGTGAGATTACATGGAGTACCTATTTCTATCGTGTCGGATAGAGATCCGAGATTCACCTCACGATTTTGGAAGAAATTGCAAGAAGCTTTGGGTACCAAGCTGCATTTTAGCACCGCTTTTCACCCCCAAACCGATGGTCAATCCGAGCGGATAATTCAGATACTTGAGGATATGTTGAGATGTTGCATCCTCGAGTTCAGTAGTTCATGGGAACGGTATTTACCTTTGATTGAATTCGCTTACAACAATAGTTTTCAATCAAGTATTAAGATGGCACCTTATGAGGCTTTGTACGGTCGTAAATGCCGTACGCCATTGTTTTGGACCGAGCTTGGTGAAAGTAAAATTTTCGGAGTTGATTTGATTAAAGATGCCGAACAAAAAGTAAAGGTAATCCGCGAAAGTCTGAAGGTAGCCACAGATCGTCAAAAATCGTATGCGGATTTAAAACGAAAGGACATTGAATATCAGGTGGGAGATAAAGTGTTTCTCAAAGTGTCACCTTGGAAGAAGGTACTCAGATTTGGCCGTAAAGGCAAGGTGAGCCCGAGATTCATTGGGCCGTACGAAATTTCCGAACGAGTGGGGCCGGTTGCATATAGATTGATTTTGCCCCCTGAACTTGAAAGGATGCACGATGTCTTCCATGTTTCAATGCTTCGACGTTATAGATCCGATCCGTCACATGTGATTAATCCCTCAGAAGTTGAAATTCAATCTGACTTGAGCTATGAAGAAGAACCGATTCGTATCCTAGCTCGTGAAGTGAAAGAGTTGCGAAATAAAAGGGTTCCGTTGGTTAAGGTGTTGTGGCTCAAACACGGGATCGAGGAAGCAACCTGGGAACCCGAGAGCTCGATGAAAGAACGATATCCAAACCTATTTACCTGTAAGATTTTCGAGGACAAAAATTTCTTAAGTGAGGGAGAGTTGTGACAGCCCAAAATTGACCCTAGTCGGGAAGTGGTTTCGGGACCGCTAAACTGAGTCACCGAAAGGTTTGAATGTGATGTTTATTGTCTAGAATATGTAATCATGATTGTGTGAAAATTTCAAGCTTCGATTTAGTCGATTGCATGTGAATTTAGTCAATAGGACTTATATGAGAAAGTTTTAAAATGTGATAGGTCAATGCATGAGGACCTATTAGTGCATGGGGAAGAAAAAGGGGACTTGCATGTCAAATTCCCCCTCCCTAATATGTAGTGGCCGGCCATGCTATGGGTGGAAACATGTCTCCAACATGTTATGCTAGTGATGTATGTTAAGAAAAATAAAATAATAACATGGTCTCATCCATACCCCCTTGTTGCCGTGAATTGAAGAAAGAAAACAAAAAAAAAAGTGTTCATTCTTGAACATCCTTGGCCGAATAGAGGAAAGAAAGGAAGGGGAAAAGCTTGAGAAAATCGGCTATGGTGGTTTGCTAGACTAAGGTATGTTTGATATTATTCTTTGAGATTCATGTATATTTTAAGTTGTAAGTGAAAATCTACCTAGCCATGGTTCAAATTTTGTTAATTGATGGAGATGATATTCGGCCATGAATGTTACATTCTTGGTTGGTATTTTGATGTCTTTGGTGATGAGGTATGAAGATGGTTGATTTTGAGTGTTTAATAAAAAGGATGCATGAATTATTGTTAAATAATGGTCTAATGTAGCATGATTAAAGATGTGAATAAATTGAAGTTAAGGAGGTTGTCAATGAAAAACATGAGTTGGATGAGGCTTAAAGAATAAAAATCTAGGTGACTAGAGGTCAAGGACATTCGGTCATAGGCTTGTGTGCTAGCAAAATCGGCCAAGTGTTTATGTGGTAGAAATTAAGTGTTAAATGGAATGAAAATGATATTATATGGGGGTATGTATATTCGGCCATATGAGTAAATATATAGATGATGTTAAATTTGATTATGTATAATGGGCATTAAGATGTTGAACTTAAGAAATTAGAAGTAAATGAACTTGATAGTATTTAAGAGATAGAGGTGATAGATTAATGTTGCACATTCAGCTATGGTTAGGCATGTTGATGATCTTATCTTGATTTAGATAATTAGGCATAAAAGGGTGGTAAAGGGGATGAAATTGTCGAATGATTAGTTGGGTAACAAAAGAAGCATTCGGCCATCACTTGAGAGCTTGTGTGATGTTGGGTTTAAAATTAGCAAAGGTAACTTACCTAATGCATGTGCATGTGTGATTAGATTTTTGATGATATGGTAGTTGCATGAGGTTATTAGCCGAATATACTAACATACATATACATGTGAAATTGGATTGTAAATATTTAGCAAGGTGGTTAAACTAGTTAAATTATTGATTAAGCTCAAGGAGTTAAAGGAGGTGAATCGAGCAAAGGCAAAGAAAAGGTCATCGAGTAGCCAAGTTGGAACCGTCTTACCAACACGAGGTAAGTCATTAAGCATGTAGTTGGTATTATTTCAAATGGTCATAATGTTTATGTATTGATGCTGAATGGAATGAATAAATATACATATATATATATATATATGCATGTACGTATGTGCTGATGAAATTGTTGAATGAAAAGAAAAGAGGTAAGATGTACTGAGTTGTTGATCTTGGCACTAAACGTGCGGGTATAACCATTTATGACCATGAGATTGGCGCTAAGTGCGCGGGATTAAATTGTACAGCACTATGTGTGCGATTTACTATGTTGCACTAAGTGTGCGAAATGAATATGATGCACTAAGTGTGCGAATTGACCATGCGGCACTAAGTGTGCGAGTTTGACTATGTAGCACTAAGTGTGCGATTTGATTACGTAGCACTAAGTGTGCGAGTTGATTATATAGCACTGAGTGTGCGGACTCAATATACATTCGTGAATCATTATGGACACTATGTGTGCGACACTATTGAGTCGATCGCGGACAGCGGATCGGGTAAGTGTCTTGAGTACATGGCTAATAGGTGCTATGCTTATACTTGGTGTTGAGCTCGGTAAGTTTGAACCTATGTGACAAATATACTTGAAGTCACGTGCATAAAATTTATCGTAGGATGGGTGAAAGGCCGTTTAGTCGTTTGATTGTAACGAAAATAAATTGATTTATGAAAATGCTTTAATGTCCTATTGATGAGTATATGGAATGTGAATGCATGAAT
>NC_053424.1:99886311-99947675 GCF_007990345.1 Gossypium hirsutum | reverse complement strand
GATCTTCAGACTATTTGGATCGGTTCGTAGTTGTGTTCATTGATGACATCTTGGTCTATTCAAGAGATGAGACCGAACATGCTGAGCACCTGAGACTAGTGTTGCAAATTTTGCGGGATAAGCAGTTATATGCTAAGTTCAGTAAGTGTGAGTTCTGGTTAAGAGAGGTTAGCTTCTTGGTCATGTGGTATCCGCATCGGGTATTCGAGTTGACCCGAGCAAAATTTCAGCCATACTTAACTGGAAGCCTCCAGGAAATATTACCGAAGTTCGGAGCTTCTTGGGGCTCGCCGGTTATTACCGATGATTTGTCAAAGGTTTCTCGATGATAGCCACACCAATGACGAAGCTACTTCAAAAGGATGTTAAGTTCGAATGGACAGAGAAATGTCAGAAAAGTTTTGATCAACTAAAAACTTATTTGACTGAAGCTCCAATTTTAGTGCAACCCGAATCAGGCAAAGAGTTTGTCATTTATAGTGACGCATCCCTACTTGGGTTGGGTTGCGTATTGATGCAAGAAGGTCGAGTGGTGGCCTATGCGTCGAGACAATTAAAGCCACATGAGAAAAATTTTCCGACCCATGATCTTGAACTAGCTGCCATCGTATTTGCTTTAAAAATATGGCGACATTACTTATTTGGTGAAAAGTGCCATGTATTTTCGGATCACAAAAGTCTCAAATATTTGATGACTCAAAGAGACTTAAATCTGCGACAAAGACGTTGGCTTGAGTTGTTGAAAGATTACGAGCTTGTCATTGATTACCACCCGGGAAAGGCTAATGTGGTTGCGGACGCCTTAAGCCAGAAATCATTGTTTGCTTTACGAGCGATGAATGTGCACTTGTCTGTTCTACCCGACAATGTGTTAGTAGCTGAATTAAAAGCCAAACCATTATTGATTCATCAAATTCGTGAAGCCCAGAAAGTTGATGATGAATTGGTTGCAAAACGGGCTGAGTGTGTTCCGAACAAGGAATCGGAGTTTCAAATTGATGATGATGATTGTTTGAGGTTCAGAAGTCGTTTGTGCGTTCCAAGGAATTCGAAACTCATTTCGATGATTCTGAACGAAGCCCATTGTAGCCGAATGTCAATTCACCCGGGGAGTACGAAAATGTACAACGATTTGAAACGTTGGTTTTGGTGGCATGGTATGAAACGAGACATCTCCGACTTTGTTTCGAGATGTTTAATATGTCAACAAGTGAAAGCGAAACATCAAGTGCCCTTAGGATTACTTCAGCCGATCATGATACCCGAGTGGAAATGGGATCGAGTCACAATGGACTTTGTGTCCGGACTGCCATTGTCAGCAAGTAAGAAGATGCGATTTGGGTTGTTGTTGATAGACTGACTAAGTCGGCTCACTTTATCCCCGTGCGTATGGATTTTTCATTGGATAAACTAGCCGAATTGTATGTTTCTCAGATTGTGAGATTACACGGGGTACCTATTTCTATCGTGTCGGATAGAGATCCGAGATTCACCTCGCGATTTTGGAGGAAATTGCAAGAAGCTTTGGGTACCAAGCTGCATTTTAGCACTGCTTTTCATCCCCAAACCGATGGTCAATCTGAGCGGATAATTCAGATACTTGAGGATATGTTGAGATGTTGCATCCTCGAGTTCAGTAGTTCATGGGAACGGTATTTACCTTTGATTGAATTCGCTTACAACAATAGTTTTCAATCAAGTATTAAGATGGCACCTTACGAGGCTTTGTACGATCGTAAATGCCGTACACCATTGTTTTGGACCGAGCTCGGTGAAAGTAAAATTTTTGGAGTTGATTTGATTAAAGATGCCGAACAGAAAGTAAAGGTAATCCGTGAAAGTCTAAAAGCAGCCACAGATTGTCAAAAATCGTATGCGGATTTGAAACGAAAAGACATTGAATATCAGGTGGGAGATAAAGTGTTTCTTAAAGTTTCGCCTTGGAAAAAGGTACTCAGATTTGGCTGTAAGGGCAAGTTGAGCCCGAGATTCATTGGGCCGTACGAAATCTCCGAACGAGTTGGTCCGGTTGCGTATAGATTGATTTTGCCCCCTGAACTTGAAAAGATTCGCGATGTCTTTCATGTTTCGATGCTTCGGCGTTATAGATCCGATCCGTCACATGTGATTAATCCCTCAGAAGTTGAAATTCAATCTGACTTGAGTTATGAAGAAGAACCGATTCGTATCCTAGCTCATGAAGTGAAAGAGTTGCGAAACAAAAGGGTTCCGTTAGTTAAGGTGTTATGGCTCAAACACGGGATCGAGGAAGCTACTTGGGAAACTGAGAGCTAGATGAAAGAACGATACCCAAACCTATTTACCGGTAAAATTTTCGGGGACGAAAACTTCTTAAGTGGGGGAGAGTTGTGACAGCCCAAAATTGACCCTAGTCGGGAAGTGGTTTCGGGACCGCTAAACCGAGTCATCGAAATGTTTGAATGTGATATTTATTGTTTAGAATATGTAATTATGAATGTGTGAAAATTTCAAGCTTTGATTTAGTCGATTGTATGTGAATTTAGTCAATAGGACTTATGTGTGACATTTTTGAAATGTGATAGGTCGAAGCATAAGGACCTATTAGTGCATGAAATAAAAAGGGGGGACTTGCATGTCAAATCCCCCCTAACTAGTAGTGGCCGGCCATGACAAGCATGGTAGACCAAGTGTGATGGGCAAGACATGTCATAGACATGTTGTGTTGGTGCATCATGGGTGGAAAAAAATAAAATAAGGAGCATGGGCATAAAATAATGAAAGAGAATATGATGAAAACAAAAAAAAAGTGTGTGGTTGTTTCCCCTCCCCATTGCCGTGAGTTAAAGAAAAGAAAAGAGAAAATTGTGTTCATCCTTTTTCATCTTCATTTGGCCGAAAATTTAAAGGAAGGAGGAAGGAGGTCTTGCTTCATGTTTGGTTTGGAAGAGGATTAGGAGGAGGTTTGGCCATACTTGTATCTAGATCAAGGTATGTTTGAGGTTGTTCCATGAGATTCATGCATGTTTTTAGTTGCTAGCTTGAGTTCTAATTAGCCCATGGTTCAAATCTTTGCTATGTCATGGGGATGATATTCGGCCTAGGCAGATTTTGTGTTAATGCCATTGCATGCTAAATATGAAGCTTGTTAATGATGCATGTGATGGTGGATTGATGATTGTTGAATCTTCTTTTTAGCATTTTTGAGTGAGCACATATGTGCATTGGTTGCTAGATGGAGAAGAATCGGCTAGCAAGTTGTGTGCTAAGGCTGAATATAATTTTTGTATATTAATGAGTAATGCATGTGTTAAATTGATGGAAAGGGAGAGGATGCTTTACTAGTGTATATATGTGTGTATTAGCCAAGTTTTGAACTTGAAACAAAAGGGTGTTTAGTCAATACAAGTGACCATACTTGTATAATGTATTAAGTGTTGAAATCGGCCCCAACATAGACATGCATATTCGACCATAGGAAGCAGATTGGTGTTGCATGTATTCGGTTAGAGGCAAGCATATTGATGCTTTTGTCTTGGCATAGAAAATTCGGCCAAGGGGGAAAATTAGCTAAAATGTTGAGTTTGATTCATGATTCCGTACATATGTGACTTTAATGTCTAATGTATAAATATGGGCTAAGTGCCTTGTGTTCCTCTTTTCGATGCTCAAATGATTAAATCAATTTATTTGTTTAATTAAGCTCAAGAGCAAAGGGGAACTAAATCCGATAAAGGGAAGGAAAAAGTGGTCGAATAGCTATCGGAATCCTTCGACAACACCCGAGGTAAGTTCTTGAGTAAGAGAGCTTAAATTAAGCTTTGATTAGATCATGTTTTAAGCAAATCAAAATCATGCTCTTTGTGTGTGTGGCTATTGAGCCGAAATTACAAGAATGATAAGTGTCTTGTGTTTGAGTTTTGCTAACGAAAATGAAATACGAATGTGCCATGATTTATTGTTAAATGTACATGGTTATTTGAATGATGTCCGGGCTAAGTCCCGAAGGCTTTGTGCTAAGTGACCATATCCGGACTAAGATCCGAAGGCATTTGTGTGAGATACTAATTCCGGGCTAAGCCCGAAGGCATTGGTGCGAGTTACTAAATCCGGGTTAAGTCCCGAAGGCATTTGTGCGAGTTACTAAATCCGGGTTAAGTCCCGAAGGCATTTGTGCGAGTTACTAAATCCGGGTTAAGTCCCGAAGGCATTTGTGCGAGTTACTATAACCGGGCTATGTCCCGAAGGCATTTGAACGAGGAGCTATATCCGGTTAAATTCCGAAGGTACGTGATTTGGGAATGAATGATCTTGCTATAAAAATTTCAGTAAATACTCTAGAAACATCCCAACATTGAGGTATGTGTCGTATGTGCTTGAATTTAGTTGAGCCCTTACAAATAAGTATTTGCTCAGTTGATAAACGAGCTACCGGCCTTTGGCTAAGTTGATCTTTTGTGTATGTACATAAGGGTTGGTAATGTGAAGCAAGTATGATATCAAAAATTTGTGCATATGAAATTATCCGTTTAGCTATATGAATGCTATACTTTTGCTGTGCTGGAATTCCTTGCTCAAAACTTACTAAGCATAAATTGCTTACTCCGTTTCTTTGATCCTCTGTTTTATAGATTTTGGTTCTCCAGCTATCGGACTCAGGATTTTGAAGTCAAAGTCGCCCACACTATCAAAGCTTCCCCCCTTTTTTTGGTACAATTTTGGTTGAACTTCGAAATGGCATGTATAGGACTACCCGTTTGTTGTGGGTCATGGACCCTTTGGACTTGTATAATTTTGGATAGCCATGCGAAAATGGCTTATATATGTTTGAGTGTAATGTTATAATCATTTGGTATGGATATGGTTATTGAGAGGTGTGGATAGGCTTGACAAGGATTGGCCATGGGAATGGTTAATCACTATCATAAATTGTGCTACTTATGCAAAAAGGGCTAGTTGAATCATGGAAACTATGAAATAGGTAAAGTCTACCTTAAAGGCAGATGCTGACAGCAGCAGTGATGTAGATTTGGAAATTCACTAAAAATAGTAGGAATGAAATTAAATAGTGAATAAATTATGTAAACGAACCTTAATGAATCTATTTTCATAGGAAAGTAACGAAACAATCATGAGGACAGTATGTTATGAGATATTCAGGTTCTTGTGAGACAGGTCCAGAACGGCTTCTGGATTTCCTGTTACGAATTTGGAAATTCATTATAAATTAACCAGAGACAATTAGGAGTCAAGCCATATATGTATAGATTCCTATCTGAGTCTAGTTTCTATAGAAACAAATGGCATCAGTATTGAAGCCCTGTACAGGGAGATATCCAAGTCGTAATGCGCAAAGATCAGGGTAGTCGATCCCTGTAACATGGGAGATTTTGACTAATAAACTGTACTAATTGGCCCAACCAAAAATTCTAGAAAAAAATATGTAGATGGGCATATGAGTCTAGTTTCAGGGAAAATTTACAGAACTGGATTCCTAGTTTCTGAACTCAAGATATGATTTTTAAAGCGACTATTACGCAGATTGGCAGTGTCTAGAAAATTTTTAAAGTTTGTTAACACCTTGTGTTCGACTCCGGTGACGGTCTCGGGTTCGGGGTGTTATAGAAAAGGCCACTAATATGAGTTGACGATAAATGAGTTAGTACGCTATAAGGGTACTATGGAATATCCAATGAGAATCCAAGAAATTCAACGGGATTAAAATGAGAAATTGAATTGGAATGCTTGTAATGATGAACTCATCTAAGACCATTATTATCATGTATTGTTATGTGACTAACTTGTATGATTAAGTATGCCATGAGAATTAACGACATTTATATTAAGCTCTATTGCATAATCGAGTATGAGATCCATGAGATGGTGAGTTCATGATTAGTTGAAAATGATCTTATAGTAGTGATCATTACATTGCACTAAAACAGTTTAGGACAACAGCAATAGTCTGAATTTAAAAATTCACAAAAAATTGTAGAAGTCGAATTAGAGGTTGAATAAAATATTAAATTAAATCTTATCGAGTGTAGTTTCACATAGAAGAAATTGTATAAGCAAAAGAATTTCATATTATGAGATATTTGAATTTTTGTGAGACAGAGTCAGAATGAGTTCGGTATCCCCTATTCTGACTTGGGAGAATCACTAGAAATTGTACAAAAATAATTATGGGTTAGAATTCATATCACTAAGCCCTTAATGAGTCTACTTTTAAGAGAAATAGACAGAAACACTATCTGAATCCCGTACTAAGAGAAATAAATTTTAGTTAAGAAAGCTCGAAGCTGTCAAATAGTGAAATAGGGGAGAATTTAAAGAATAAACTGAATTTATTAGCTGGACCAAAAATTCTAAAAATTTTATGGTAAAAAGATATTTGAGTATAGTTTTAGGGAAAATTAGTGGATATTAATTTAGAGTTCTGTAGCTCTAGATATAAATAAATTAGTAACTATGACTCGAGAAAATAGCTTGACCAGAATACAAGTAAAAGTATAATTATGGTTGTATTATCTTGAGAAGCATGTTGGAATATTGCTTATTAATTTCATATGGACTTACTAAGCGTAAGGCTTACTCCCTCATTTTAATTTCTTTAGTGTTGTCAGGTTAGCTCGGGATTCGAGATCGTTAGAGGTAGCATCACACTATCTAGCCATCACCTTTAGAGTGTTAACATATATAAGTTAAGCGTAAACAAGTGAGTGGCATGTATAGAGACTTAGTTTTTATAATAGATGTTGTTATAATTAGCCAAATGTATTGGCTTATATTGATTCATTGTATATAGCCATGAGATGTGGCTTATAATGGTTTTGGCTTGTAAGCCTATTTATCCATGCTATTTGTTAATACCTTGTGATGTGATTACACGTATTACTATGAATGGGTAGTGTATGGCATATGTACATAATGAATGCCCTAGGACCATTCGAGGTGGTCATAGCCGTGGAATAAATGTGTGGCATGGTAATAAGTTGATAATGATTGAAAATGAACATTGTTGAATAAGTAGAGATAAAGTGTTGGGTAAAACATTATGGTTAATTAGTAAAAATGATCATCAATATGATAAGACTATTGAGTGTGAATTAGTAAGCCCAACTTGGTGTAACACGAGTATATGTGATAAACACATGTATGACAACATGAAAATGCTTTAATTGAATTTTACTAAAGGATGGTTAACCATTAAATTGATGTTATAATTTGTGCCTATGATGTGTTTAAGTATGGGAGAGAATTAAGGACAACAAAAGGCTTGGAAAATAGCCTAAGTGTTCGCCACATGGGCAGAGACACGGCCATGTGTCTCAACCGTGTGGAGGACACGGCCTAGCACACGGGCGTGTGGCTTGAACGTATGGTTCATTTTGCATGTGACGTCATAGTTAGAGAGTTACACGGCCTGAGGATACGGACATGTGAGGGCACATGGGCATGTCCCTGTGTCCGCACGGACGTGTGACTCTGCTTCATGGAATAATTTTATAAATTTTCCCGAACATTCCAAAGTTCATGATTTAGTCCCTAACTACTTTCAAAGCACGTTTAAGGCCTCGTAGGCCCATATAAGGGACTTTAAGATAGAAATTGAAAAGTTTTAAATTTGAACGAAATTTTATGACTCAATTTTGCATGTTTGTGAATCTTTAAGTTTGGTAATGCCACGAACCCTGTCCCGGCCTCGGATATGGGTAAGGGGTGATACATTTAGTCGTATCAGAGCAATAGTTTAGTCAGTTCTAAACAGAGGTACTCTCCAGCTCAGCTACACCGACCATGTTAAATGTGATGCTAAGGTATTTGAGTAAATTATAGCTATGATACTGCGTATACAAATCATATCACAAAGTTCAACTGAACCCATATCAAACATATATCATATTTAATTTTCAATAGCCATGTTCCAAAGTCATACCACAATTACTTTAATAATACATCATTCAAATCATGTGCTCATCATTTTAATATTATTCGAATACCTAAATAAAAAAAAATCAAGCATTTTAATTCATTAATCATTCGTGCACATATTAGACCGAATAAACCATATAACACAATTTATTATCCAATAGCATTCACGGCATTAACAACTTAGCAATATGAATGTATTATGCACCTTTACACATCAAAGCATTATGCACATCTAACCACATCCAAATTTATAGATACCTATCAAATGTAAATTATGTGCACATATTTGTGTTCATTAGTAGGCTAACTTTATCAATTCAAGTCATGTTTAACATTAATCATCACAAACCGAATCTATTGATTTTGCAATATAGTATTTGGACTTCTAAAATAACGTCAATACATTCATATATATATACTTTTCAACATGCACATTTTAGGTCAAATTAAGCTACACCTTGCAACTAAATATTAATATTATACAATTACATACAAACATATCCAATGACAGAATTTCATTTGCAACCTAAACCAATATATACATTGCTCACTTGACTAGCATTAACCATTTTACAAGCACTTTAACCTAGTCAAAATAACCCAATTCCATATACCCTAAATCCAACCAAAATTTCACATATAAAACTCAACCAATTTATTATATACCTTCAGCTATTTAATCAATCTTCCATACAACAATTAAGACATATACGTTCATATTATTATAAAACTAAATTAAATTAACAATATCAATCAATTAAACATCCATATCCAAGCATAGCATAATCCGCACATAATGGTACTACTAAACTCAAAATTAACATAATATTTAAACATTTTACCACATAATTCAATCACTAATATCGAATTACCAAAACCAAGCACATCAAACATTTTAATCAAGAACATATAAAACCAAACTTAAGCATAATAATCAAGCCATTTTTGCATGGCCTTATATACACATTCAAATTCCAAACACATTAAGACTAGCTTATACATATATGCACTTTCAAAACCAACCAAAACAAATGCTAGCCTATACATGCCATAAGTTCATAATTCGATCTTTTAAAATACTGCAATGATGATTGATAGTGTGACGAAGTTCCTTGATGATCCTCTAGCTCGTAACCAGCTTTCAAATATCTATAAAACAATAAACAAATACTAACACAATAAGCTTAAATAGCTTAGTAAGTCATAAGAAAATAATAATCAAATGAATATTAGTATTAAATCAACTAAACCGAATCAAATAATCTTTAATCAAATACACACTTTTCATGCTTGAAACTCATATACCATCACATGAACAATATCTAATTATATTAACTTCGCCGAATACACATATGTTCATAAGCATATACAATTCTCACTTTCATAATGCACATTTCATATGTTCATCTCAAGTATATACTTACCTTATCTTTCAAATCATTCAAACTAGCACATACCTGACATTTTAGCTCGATTTCTCATTCGATCTTAACTCAATATTTCTCGTTGAACCATTCGAAATTGAATAGGATACTCGGATAATCTCACGTATCGTACAATGCCAACGTCCCAGACGTGGTCTTACATGTAATCACATATCGATGCCACTATCCCAGACAGGGTCTTACTCGCACACATATATCAAAGTCACATATCGATGCCAACGTACTAAAGTGGTCTTACTCGCACACATATATCAAAATCACATATCGATGCCAACGTATTAAACGTGGTCTTACTTGCACACATATATCGAAATCAGATATCGATGCCAACGTATTAAACGTGGTCTTACTCGTACATCACATATAGGAATCCTATGTCATGACATATGTATCCTAGTTATTCCTAATGTTCGTATGGGGCTTTCAGATGTCATATCTCGGTAAAAAAGAATTTGTAAATAAAGCCCCCTAGCATATACACATTCGGCTAACAACATCTATACTTCACATAAATCATTTCAGCATAATAAGCTCGTATTTATTTAAAATAAACAACATCTATTTGCTTATAAACTTACCTCGGACAACAGTAATCGAAATGGGACGACTATTCGAAAACTTTGGTTTTTACCCGATCCAAATCAGATTTCTTTTGTTCTTGATCTAAACTATAACACCCCTAACCCGGCCCGGACGTTATGGCTGAATCTAGCATGTCACATTGAAGTGTTCTAGCAAAAATCTTGTTTTCATTGGAAACCCTTCTTAAAATGAGAAACCTTAATTAACTTATAAAAACTCTCTTTCAATCGCAAAAGCTTGTTTAAAACATATGATTTATGAAAGCCAGTCATTTTAAAATTTTGTTGCGGAAACATAGACAAAAAATCTATGATTTAGGAAACCCATGTTTACCTTCTCATAATTACAACGCATAAAAATAGTAGTCCAAATAATAATAAAAAGGAATGCCTTATTTCATTCCAGTCTGAATTTACTTAATAAGCTAGAAACTATAAGCTTTCTTTTTAAAAAAACAAGTCCAAGTCGTCTTGCTAATTGGCCACCTCCGAGTCCCTCCAGACATCGAACCTTCTACTGAGCATCACCTGAGAAAAATAAAAGAGGGAGTGAGTTTTCGAAAACTCAGTGTGTACAACCGTCGATGAGTAATAAGCATTCATCAATCACCATAACATCATACATGCAATGCAATGCAGAGCAGCCCACCCCAATAATCCAACCGTTACACATCAACTCTGTCCCCCGATACACATCAATAGTAGCCCAGTTGCGGAACTACCTTCATTGCAGCAAGCTGCCAATCACATATTGGGCTTAAAAGCCGTCGGTGGATCCACGGTTGTCAAGCAACCATTCGATCCTCATATACTTCTTCCGTTCCATAATTCCCAACCCATATGCAACCTAAACAGAATATCGTATGTATGCAGTAGATATACATGTAACATCCATAAGTCTTACATTCAACACTTATGGGTATTTTAGTCATTCTCGCCCTTAGGGACATTTCGGTAATTTCTTTTATTATGGGTTTTTACTTACCATGGCCCATTAACAAATCCTATGAGCTAAGATGAATGAATACTATGCACAAAGTAAGACTCTAGAGAAGACGAGGTGAGTCATTAAGACCGCTTAAGTACCAAGCTCTCTCTAGATCTAATCCTAGACATGCATATACCCGTTGCCACACCTTAACCCTATGACTTGTCCACGGTCTCAACAAATTAATTAATTTTTATGTCAATTAAACAGTTATTAGATACTAGGCCCAAAACCCTTTACAAAGCCCAAACATGTCTACATACATGCATATGGCCCACTAGGCCCAATCTCATTCATATGGCCCATTAGGCCCAAATTACATTCATATGGCCCATTAGACCCAAATCACATTCATATTCATGCTTTCATCTAATTTCCATCACTTATCATCAAGTTGCCAATTTTGCCTATTTTGGGCCCCACAGCCCATCGGGCCCACTTAGCCCATTCTGGCTCGGTTGGCCAAAATAGGGCCCAAGTCCATGGAATTCCCATAGGGCCTCAGATAACCTATCGGTTTCCCCCTTAAGAGTGTTCGCGCACTCGTAAGACTACCGTAGCCAAACTTTTGACATTTCGGCATTTTGGCACTTTGGCATTTCGGCTTTTTGGCATTTCGGGATTTGCTTATCTACTTGTGTGTGTGTAGTGTATGTAAACACCTGGTAATAACCGTGCTACGATCCCCCTTACCATGAACCTGCAATCGATATCATTGAATGATTACTCACATATACTTATCGAATACTTTACCAGAAGCCGAAGTCTCACCTTAACCTTACCTGAAACGCCAAGTCTTAATAGCTTTTCCTTGATCACTAATCACGAGTACTTCCCAGATCTGTATTAACCTTTATCATTAAAAACATATTGGGTGACTTGTATCCATCATATGTCTCCTTTTACTACTAAAGCCTATTCGGCCAACCTTTACAGAAGTGAAGAACACTTACCAATATCTCACACCTAAAGAGCAAATCGGCAGGGATCCAAAAGACTGGGATTTGATACTAATCCTACTAAAACCGATTAGAAGAAGTGAGGGACAAAGTGATCTATACTAGCAAAACCGATTGAGAGAACAAAGCATTTACACTAGAATTGACCGAGTGGAAAAGGTAGTGGCGGCACAGAGGATATTCGGCTCTTGAAACTTGTATCGTGAAAAAGGTTATTCGGCACAAAGAAAAGTAAAAATCATTTAAAACTAGAGGTGAATCAAAAAGAAAACTTTGAGTAGGGAAGAATGGAGAATCGACACAAAGAAAAAGAAGGAAGAATAAGGGATTTTCGGCTTTTAGATATTTGGAGAAAAAATGTGTTTTCTGGCAACAAGGTGAGGGAGAATTCGGCATTAGCCTAGCAACCTCACATTCGGCACCTATATATAGCCTCTATGGCTGAATTTCCTATGCCCAAATTCCCAATTCGGCTCTACCTCTTCTTCACTCCTCATCTCCTAATTTTTCCCCCTGATAACTCCCTAATCCTGTAACACCCCAAACCCGGCCTAGACGTTATGACCGGATCCAGTGTGCCACATCGATGCGTTCAAAATGTTCCGTTTTACTTAGTTTGGAAAACTTAGTTGGGGTTGTAAAAGATACTTTTTAAAGCAGGTTAAGGTGAATAAAAGCTGTGCACCAGGTAGGAAACCAGGAAAAAGAGGAGGTGAGTCCGTCAGACTGCTTAAGTACCAAGATCCCTTCGGATCCAATCCTAAACATGCACACCACCATTGCCACACCCTAACGACTCGTGTAATTTTGAGAAAACCGTTTGGTTATGTCTATCTTAAGAAAATGATTAAGTTTGAAAACGTTTGTTTAGCGGAAGTCTTACTTGTAAACGTGTTATTTTGAAATCCCTTAATGTTTTTGAAAACGCGTCCTAAAGCTAACCCATTTTCCTTAGTCATCATAGTTTTTTTCATCATAGTAAAATAAAATAATAAAAGTAAAACAAAACCATAAAAATAATTAAAAGGCCTTATTACGCTTAAAACCCAAAACCATAGATGAAATTAAAAGGACGTCCAGTTCACCAGAAAGAAACCAGGTTCGTAGAAACATGTGGCCAGTCCAAATCCCTCACAGCTCCAAGCCCACTATGGTTGAGGATTACCTGCGAGGGTGAAAATAAGGGGTGAGTTTTGGAAAACTCAATGTGTAATAAAACCCAACCATAGCCTAAATCAGTTCAAACCACAGAGACAGAATAAGTTGTCCTCAGCCCAGAACAGATATCAGAATAAAGCCCGTAGGCCCAAAACAGACCAGAACAGATATATCATGCTTATGCAGAAACCCAACCATATCCAACCACATACACCCCCATACCATCCTTTCACCATGTGCGGAGACTACTCGACCCACCCAACCGCTACACGCCACAGAAATATGCAGCATGGCTGCCAGATACAGAAAATGTGACAGAGTCACCAGATACAGATATTTTGTGGCAGTGCCACTAGAACAGATAATTTGTGGCATAGCCACTAAGACGCTTCCTCCATAATATAACCCATGTCCCCATGCAACAGATATACATTCATGGCATGCATCATACAGATTTAATTCATCAAGCTTTTCAGACAAAATTAACCCTAGGGGTATAAAGGTCATTTAGCATACATAGGGGTATAATGGTAATTTTGCATACATAGGGGTATACTAGTAAATCTAACTATTTCTAAGGTTTTCATGCATATTGTAGCTATTACGTTTAGCCAGAAACACTTACCGAGCGTTCTTACCGAATTGGGCCCGTTGGCCCATTAACCTAGTTTTGGCCCATTAAGCCCAAAATATCAAAACGCACGAAATCGCGCGTACTGCAGTTTTATCACTTCCGATTACCAGTAATAATTACCCATATGTCTCACGAGCATTCGCACACTCGCAAGCACCCAAAATACCAGTTTTTCGGTGTTTCGGCTTTTCAGCTTTTGCCGATCTAGCCTATGAAAGGGTGTCAGTTACACACCTGATTTGTGACGACTTGCTGACAAGATCCACGCACGAACTGCCTACAATTACGTTGCTACAATTCTTAGATTGCAAATCACAACACTAATCTCCATAATTACTTACCCATATTCGACTCTGTCCCTAAAAGCCTTTAAAACTTTACCTTCTTGCCGAAATCCGATGGCTAGATCCAAGTCTGATCGCTCCAAAGATCCAAGCCTTTGATCCAACCCTTGAGAAGACACTAATCATCAAAATAAATCATCGGTTAAAGACCCTTTATGCCCTATGCCCAAATCGATAGCCTCCCTAGATTTTAAGGACTTCGACTTTTTCCTAACTTGAAAAATAAGACTAGATTCGGAGTGATGAGCACTTACCACTTATTCCTTCCTGCTTTCCACGTAGATCTGATGCAGATTCAACCTTTAAACAACGGTAAAACTTGAATCTAGAAGCTTTGAAGTTTCGGCTACAAGTCCCTAACTCTATAGTAGTTTCGGCTTTTCTAGGTGATATAGAAAATAATGATTTGAGGCTATAACCCTGGTAATGTTGTTGACAGATGTTAGGGGTTTAGAGGAGAGGAATGTTGGTCAAAAAGGAAAACATTTTGAGGAATATGGCTTTGGAAAAATGGCACAAGAATATAGCTTTCGGGATTTTGAGATTTGAGGTTCGGCTTTAGTCTAAGAAAATTAATGGAGGAAAGTGATGTAGAGTAGGGTGGAGATGGACAAGAGGTTTGAAAGGTTCGGCTATGGAGAAAGAGAATAAGAAGAAAGCAAAAATGGCTAAAGGGAGAAAGTGAGAAAAGTAGCAAACTGCATAACTCCCTCCCTATTGTCGAATTTATACTGGCACTTTAACCTAGCCGAATTTACCCCCTAAAGAAACCCTTGGCCGGCCACCTCTTGCTCCTCAAGAGTCCAAAATTCGGCCAACACAGCTCACCCCAATCAGCTACTAGATTTCCTCCCTTATCTCTATCCTTATTCAATCCCCTTACCCTCTTAAACTCTTCCTGACAGACTTTTATTTCAGTTCCACTACTTCCCTTTCCTGTACATAAAAATTAATCACTTAATTTGCTATCATTGTGACTTGAACCTGGGTCCTCCCCAAGCTTCCACATGCCACTACATCCTTCCCAGTGGCGTCACATGCCACTTTACCACTTGTTTCCTTGTGATCCATTTTTCACAAATAATTCCTAAAAGCCCAATTTATCAGAACCCCTTTCTCTTATAGAATTAAATTTAATTAAAACTACCGGGTTTTATCCTAAGCTTGGGCCTTCTAGAGGCCCACCAACATGATTAATCCTACACATAACAAACAGAACACAGAATTTTAAATTTTACAACTTTTACAGAATTCTCGAAAATTGGGGCGTTACAACTCTACCCTCCTTAAAGAAATTTCGTCCTCGAAATTTACCTGATCCGAACAGATTAGGGTATTGTTGTTGCATTGCCTCCTCTGGCTCCCAAGTAGCTTCTTCTCTGCCATGGTTACGCCAAAGCACTTTCACTAATGGTACCAATTTCCTCCTCAGAACCTTAACGTCTCGGTCCAATATTTGTAGAGGCTCCTCCTCAAAGGTCAAATCAGTTCGCATCTCAATTTCTGCAACCGGCACGACATGAGTAGGGTTAGAACGATAACGCCTTAACATGGAGACGTGAAAAACATCGTGAATCATGTCTAGCTCTGGAGGCAATTACAACTGATAAGCCACTGGGCCTACTCGCTTCAAAACCCGATAAGGCCCAATGAACTGCGGACTCAACTTGCCCTTCTTGCCAAACCTTAGTATCTTCTTCCAAGGTGAAACCTTCAAGAAGACCATATCGCCCACTGAGTATTCAATCTCCTTACGCTTCAGATCTGCATACGACTTTTGCCTATCAGACGCTTCCTTTAACCGATCTCTAATTAACTTGACCTTATCCTCAGTATCTGCCACCAACTCAGGTCCAAGAACTTATCGCTCCCCCAATTCAGTCCAACAACTAGGTGTTCGACACCTTCGCCCATACAGTGCTTCATAAGGTGCCATTCGAATACTCGACTGATAACTATTGTTGTATGCAAACTCTGCCAAAGGCAAGTAATCCTCCCAACTACCTCGGAAATCAATAACACATCCCCTCAACATGTCTTCCAGAATCTGAATAACTCTTTCCGATTGACTATCAGTTTGGGGATGGAAAGCCATACTAAAGTTCAATCGCGTTCCAAACGCCTCATGCAACTTTTGCCAAAACCGAGATGTGAATCTAGGATCCCGATCAGAGATAATCGAAACCGGAACTCCATGCAATCGCACAATTCTGCCACATACAACTTGGCTAACTTCTGAAGAGAAAAGTCTGTTTGAACAGGTATAAAATGAGCCGACTTGGTCAACCTATCCACAATCACCCATATCGAGTCTTTCTTCGATGGTGACAAGGGTAGCCCACTCACAAAGTCCATGGTTACCCTCTCCCACTTCAAAAGTGGTATTTTTACTGGCTGCAATAATCCAGAAGGTAATTGATGCTCAGCTTTCACCTACTGGCATGTCAGACATTTCCCCACAAATTTAGTTACCTCTCGCTTAAGTCCAGGCCACCAATATAGTTCTCGCAAGTCATGGTACAACTTATTCTCTCCAGGATGCATGGCACAAAGTCCCCCATGAGCTTCCTTCAAAATTGACTGTCTCAAGTCAGAGTCCTTCAGAACACAAATTCTTCCTCGGAAACACAGAACCCCTTCATCATTTATCCCAAACTCAGAAGTTTCCCCTTCCTTAACTTGTTGAAAACGAGGGACCAACGACTCATCTTTCAACTGATTCTCTTTAATCTGATCCACCCCGGTTGGCCTTAGTTGCAATTCAGCCAACAGACTTCCATCCTCAAACAGACTTAGATGAGCAAACATTGCTCTCAGATCAGATACAGCTCTATGACTTAGAGCATCGGCCACCACATTAGCCTTGCCTGGGTGATATTCGATTGAACAATCATAATCCTTAAGCAACTCGATCCATCTCCTTTGCCTAAGGTTTAGTTCCTTCTGAGTCAGCAAATACTTGAGACTCTTACGATCTGTGTATATAATACACCTTTCCCCATACAAGTAGTGTCTCCAGATTTTAAGCGCAAAGATCACTGCTGTTAACTCCAAATCATGAGTAGGATAGTTCCCTTCATGAGGCTTAAGTTGTCGAGACGCATAAGCAACCACCTTACCCTCTTGCATCAACACACAACCCAAACCTACGTGTGATGCATCACTGTACACAGTAAAATCTTTTCCAGACTCTAGTTGAATTAACACAGGTACTTCAATCAGAACTTTCTTCAACCTCTCAAAAGCTTTTTGCTGCTTCTCCGTCCAAACAAACGGTACTCCTTTCCTTATAAGTTTTTTGAGAGGTATTGCCATCACAGAAAAACCTTCCACAAACCTTCTGTAGTAACCTGCCAATCCTAGGAAACTTCGAATTTTTGAAACCGACCTAGGTGGCTTCCATTCCAAAATTGCTTCAATCTTTTGAGGATCCACTCTAATCTCCTCTGCAGAGACCACATGCCCCAAAAAGGTTACCTCCCTCAACCAGAACTCACACTTGTTGAACTTCGCATAAAGTTCTTTCTCCTTTAACACTTGTAACACAGTGCAGAGATGCTCATCATGTTTTGCTTCGGTCTCAGAATATACCAGAATATCGTCAATAAAGACGACCACGAACTGATCCAGAAATGGTTGGAACACACGATTCATCAGATCCATAAACACTGCAGGAGTGTTTGTTAGTCCAAATGGCATAACTAGAAACTCATAATGACCATAACGAGTCCTGAATGCTGTCTTATGAATATCTGCCTCCTTGACCCTTAACTGATGATACCAAGATCGAAGATCGATCTTAGAAAATACAGAAGGTCCTTTAAGCTGGTCGAATAGATCGTCAATCCTTGGCAGAGGGTACTTATTCTTAATCGTCAGTTTGGTCAACTGGCGATAGTCAATGTACATGCGCATCGTCCCATCCTTCTTCTTCACGAATAGCACCGGTGCTCCCCATGGAGACACACTTGGCCTAATAAAGCCCCTATCCAACAATTCTTGAATTTGCACCTTTAACTCCACTAACTCCTTTGGTGCCATCCTATATGGTGCAATGGACACTGGTGCTGTCCCAGGCAACAGGTCGATTCCAAATTCGACTTCCCGATTTGGAGGCAATCCCGGAAGCTCCTCCGGAAAGACATCTTGGAACTCTTTTACAGTTCTAACCTTATCCACTGTTAGCCCCTCTATATCTATTTGACTTACAAATGCCAAATAGGCCTCACACCCTTTCCAAATCCATTTTTCAGCCCTCAATGCCGATATCACATTAGGCAAATAGTCCCCTCGCTCACCTATCACCATAACCTCATCCCCTTCCGTGGTCCTTAGCACCATTCACTTAGCAGCATAGTCCAGAGTCGCCTTATGCTTAACAACCCAGTCCATTCCCAGAATGATGTCAAATTCTCCAAACGGCAACTCCATTAGATCGCCAGGAAAGATCCTAACCAATTGACCCAAGGGACTTAGCACAGATACCCCACTCACTATCTTCTCAGAATGCACTCCCAAAGACCCAAATATGGCACACATAACATAAGAATGAGTAGATCCAATATCCACCAAGGCAGTATACGACATATTAGAAACTAAGAACGTACCAGTTATGACATCAGGTGCGTCACCCTCCTCTCGACGATGAGCTGCATACACCAACACTGGATGTCGAGCCTCAGCATTTTCGGCTCCTCTGCCAGGCACTCCTCGACCTCGACCATTTCGATTCCCATTTCTGCCCCTACCTTGTCCACGTCCTCTCGGTGGTTGTGGTCCACCTCTCATGGGTTGAACAACCCTCTGTACAGCAACCTGAGCCTGATCAGCTCTCTGTGGACAGTCCTTAACTCTGTGCTCCATAGATCCGCATCGGAAACAAGCACCAGAACGTTTCCTACACTCAACCAGGTGTACCATACCACAGTCCCCACAGATTGGCGGTCTAACCACATTCATCGGAACGGCTCGAACTGGCTCCTCCACTCTCGCCCTTTTGGCATTCTTGTTTGCTCCACCTGAAGGTCCAGAATCCCTCCGAAAACGGTTTCGATCTTTCTGTGACACCCCTAATTTGACCCTAGTCAGAAAGTGGTTTCGGGACCACAAAACCGAGTCACAAAAATAATTAATTGTTATATTTTATGCTTATTATTTATGAATAAGTATGTGTGAAAATTTCATGCTTTAAATTTTGTCATTTTGATGTGAAATAAATAAAAAGGGGCTTATGTGAAAAATCTTGAAAATGTCATAGGTTAATTGGAAGTGGCTAAAAAATTGCATGGTTTGAAGCATGAGGGACTTGCATGTCAAACATTCCTTTTTCTTGGTAGTGGACGGCAAGGATGGGCATGAATGACACATTTTGGCATTTTGTGCTTTGTATGTTAGTAAATAATGTTAATAATATATTTATTTATATTAAAGAAAATGGTTTCATAAAATAGAAATAATAAAAGTTAATGAAATAAATGAATAAAACATGTTTGAGGTGAAAATAACAAGCCCATTTTCTTCTTCTTCTTGCCGTGAGTTGAGAAAGAAAATAGAAACCTTTGAGCTTAGGGCATTCGGCAAAAGAAGGCTTCAAATAAGGTAAGGTTCATGTTATTTTCTTTGAAAAGTTGTGAATTTTGGTTGGTTTTGAAGCTTGCAACAAGACCCATGTGAAAATTTTTGTGTTCATGAAGCATGTAGCAATCGGTCATGAGCTTAATGGGGTATATTTTGTATGTTTGATGATTTTGGGAGGATAATTGATTCTAGTTGAGTATGAACAAACTAAATGTGCTTGATGGCTCAAATGAGCTTGGAAAGTTGGCCAATGTTGTTTAAGTTCATGAATTAGGGCATAATTTCATTCGGACATGGAAATTGAGCATGGGAAAAAACAATCTGGTGTGGGATATAAGAAGCTGAAAATTTAGTTTGAAGTGTGGTAATTGTGTTAAAGATGAACATTAAACCTTTATGTTTTATGGTCTTGTAAGTTAGGTGTAAAACCCATGGCCTTTTTATGCTTGGCATGGAATTAGTGGTTAAATGAGTTATGAACCTATTATAATTGGAAAATTTGATGGTTTTATGGAGAAGGGGGCATTCGAAAATAGAGGTTAAATTATAATAACCTCACCTTAGTGAATTGAAGTAAAATTTGACTCTTTATAGGATTAAATTACCAATGACCGAATGTGATGGAATTGTCAAGAAATAAATTTGATTAAATGAGATTCGGTTAATGGTGGGTGTATAGAATAATTGAATGCTAATTTGATTAACTCTCTAATGGTTAAATGTGTTAAACCTTAAAGCATGATTTAGTTTAACCAAGGGAGAACTTGTATATTTGTAGGAGGGCATGTTTGAACGTGTATTGATAAGTGATTTTGAAGGTTCGGCATTATGCCTTGATAGTTGGTTTTGAAGTATATGATGTCTTGGTATAAATATATGTGCATTCGGTTACTTTCATAACATGCATTTAAAGTGTCCTTTGGATGCAATTGCTTATGCACTTGAGGGTATATGAGTTAATTTTCTTTATGGCAAATTTGGATAAGAAGCTAACTAATAATATGCTAAGGTAGTCATGCGGATAATCGGGTTTGTGAATATTATTAAAGGTGTAATTAGTTATATGCATAGGTCATCGGTAAAATTGACCACATAACTAGTATATGTATGTAAGGCGACATGGTGATACCTAGGTAAATGTATTTGGGATGGTTTTTATGAAATACCGAATGTGTGCAGATGTATCGAGGTGTTGCCTTATGTATGAGTTTCATTGAGAAGATTTACCTTGTTGTTTTTAATGATATAACAAGGTGATTAAAATAGTTTAAATTTTGTTAATTAGACTCAAGAGCATAGAGGGGCAATTTTGGATAAAGAGAAAGTAAACGAATAGCCGTGGATATCTAGTCGTCGACCACTTCCTAGGTAAGTTTTAAGTGATTAAACGTTGAGTAAATTTAATCATAATAGGACATGATGAGTTGATTCAATAAGATATGATGTGGCCATGATATGTTCTAAGCTCAAATGGTAAGTTCTTAAGTGTTTGAGCTTGGGAATTTAAGTGTAATTTGAAATAGTCTGCTTAGGACAGTAGCAGTAACGTGACTTTAGAAAATCACCATAAATTTATGGACTTGAATTAGAGGCTGAATGAAACATGAAATTAAAGCTTAATGAGTCTAGTTTCTTATAAAAGAAACCGTGTAAGCAAAGGAATTTCTGATAATGAGATATTTAAAGTTGTGTGGGACAGTGAAGAATGACACTGTAATCCTCTGTTCTGTTTTTAGAAAATTATTATAAGTTGAAAAAAAATTTTAAAAGACAAAATTTATATTCTAGATGCCTTAGTGAGTCTAGTTTCAAATGAAATAAACTATAACATATTTTTAATTTTGTACAATGATGAATTTGATTCGTAGTGAAGAATGGTCAGCATAGTCAAATAGTGAAATAGTGGAAACTTTAAGAAAAATCTGGCATTGATTGGCCAAACCAAAAATTCTGAAAATTTGTTGGATAAAATATGTATGAGTCTATTTTCAAGGAAAATTAACGACACTTCATTTGGAGTTTCGTAGCTCCATTTACGAATAATTTAATGACTGTTGTTCAGGAAAAACAGCTTGTGCTGAATTTGTGATTATGTTGTAAACCTTCATAAAACTATTTGAGTTGCTTATAATCTATCGATTAAATATTGGTAATCAAAGTACCAAATCCGTATTAAAGTGAAGCTATAAGACGTAAATGACTAGTATACCTAGTCCATTTTGTTATGATGAAATTGATGTACAAGGTGTGTATATGTGATAAGGCCTAATGGCCGATGTGATGAATGTGAAAGTGTATATATGTGATAAGGCCAAGTGGCCAACGTGATGAATGTGAAAGTGTATATATGTGATAAGGCTGAATGGCCAATGTGATGAATGTGAAAGTGTATATATGTGATAAGGCCGAGTGGCCAACGTGATGAATGTGAAAGTGTATATATGTGATAAGGCCGAATGGCCAATGTGATGAATGTGAAAGTGTATATATGAGATAAGACCTAATGGCCGATGTGATGGATGTGAAGGTGTATATATGTGATAAGGCCGAATGGCCAATGTGATGGATGTGAAAGTGTATAAATGTGATAAGTCCCGAAGGGCATTTGTGTCAGTACTATATCCGAGTTAAAACCCTGCAGGCTTTATGCGAGAATATTATCCTGATTAATGTCCGTAGGCTTCGTGCTCGTACTATATCCGAGCTTTATAGACCCGACGGCTAAATGCTAGGATTCAAGTAAGACTTTGATATTGAGTATCTGCAATAAGTTACCATCAAATAAGTATTATGTATTTAAGATGTTCAGGTACGTATTACTTACTCATCGGTGGAGTGATTTCGAGGTGAATTATCAGTATCAAAGAGGTAGGTAAATGTGATTAATATTACAACTCCAAATATGAGAATGATCTAATTGGTAATGGTATGCTTGTATAATGAAGTATGTGATGAAATATTCTTATGTATTAGTGCATATTCTGCCCAAAAGCCTTATGATTTGAGTATGGGTTGGGTTTAGCTAGATGTGCCAGTACAAGGTAAGGATTATGTTTTGTAAGCTTACGTATATGTGATAAGGAATATGTTTGGTTCTTTATGTGCCTACGGTAATTTAGTACTTGTCATGTTGAAATACTTAAAAATATGGATGTGATTATGAACAAGTGGAAAGGATTATTGAAAGTTGAAAATTGATGAAGAATGTGCTTTGGAAATATTTGACCATCTAGGTCATTATTATTCGAAAGTATATATGTGACAGCCAAGTGATGCGTTTATTGATATTATAGTTCGAGGTGAAGCTCTAGATTAACTTCATCGAACAGTTGAAATGAATGACCAATGATAGTGAATGAGAACACTTTGTTTTGCTTAAAACTTACTAAGCTTACAAAAGCTTACTTTGTTCGATCATGTTTTGGTTTATAGGTTGTGGATTCTGACTACCAGTTCGGGGATCATCAGCACTTCGTCACACTATCTACCATTACGGCAACTATGTAATTAGACTTAGCTTATGGCATGTATAGGATAGACAATATAGTAGAATGATATTTTGACTATTGTATATAAGCCATATGAAAATGGCATCTTTTGAATGTTTACTTATAGAAGTTTACATTTTATCCCTGGCTGTGTTTAGTGTTTATCCAAATGAATGATCTAAAAAAAAAAGTTTTACCATTCTGTCATGAGTTACAAGTCCGGTAATGCCCCTTACTTATTCCGGCGATGGTTACGGGATAGGGGTGTTACACTTTCTCACGGTTCTGCCTCTCAGTACGCTTTACCTCCTCAGTGATCTTAGCTTTTTCCACCAGAACCGCGAAGTCACGCTCCCTCTGCAGAGCATTCAGCACTTTAAGGTCATCTCTGAGTCCATCATCAAAGAGAACGCTATGCTCATACTCCATAGCAACTATTCCCACAGCATACCTACTCAGCCTCAGAAATTCAGCCTCGTACTCAGCAACAGTTTTGCCTCCTTGGACCAGATTCAGGAATTCTTTCCTACGGGCGTCCATATAACTTGCCCCGACGTACTTTCCTTTAAAGGCTGTCTTAAACAGCTCCCAAGTAACCCTATCAGCTGGGGTTCCATCCCTCACGGTGAGCCACCACTAATAAGCCTCATCTCGCAGCAACGATACGGCCCCCTTCAGCTTCTGCTCCACAGAACAGTCCAAGTCATCCATAATTCGTTCCGTGGCCTCTAACCAATATTCCGCCACATTCGGGGCTACACCAGATACGCCTCTAAAGATCTCTGCTCCATTAGCCCGAAGTCGTTTAGAAATCGACCCTCGAATTCCGTTGCCCGAACTTGCCCCGGCAACCCTTTCCAGAACTCGAAGCATTGCTTGCGACAGGGCGTCATCCCCGACACCATGATCATGAGATTCCACTTTCGTTGCTGAAGGTACCGGTGCTTCTGCCGCTGGCATATGTCCTGAAGACGAAGATCCCGCTCGAGCTCTTCTTCGGCCTCGTCCACGGCCTCTACCTCGAGCTGCTCACGTACTTATATCGTATAATCTGATTATGAATTTTATGCATTACTTTTAGCATTCCAGTGATTATTACAGATGTTTTATGATTCAAATAGTAATTCAGAGATGGTTTTCGTAGAGTCGACGTCTAACTACAGTTTCAGTCTTTTAGCAAGCTTTTCTAGGGTTTCAGTAGCATCCTATCTAGAGTATTCTAGTAACGTTTCAGTACAGACAGATAATTCAGAATATATTCAGAAAAATTCAGAATACTTACAGGATTAGGCTGGATATTCGGAATGCCACCTTCAGAAGTCCAGATTTAAAAACTGATTTTTTTTTGAAAATCTTCGTTTTTGTAAACCCATTCCACAACCGAGTTGTTGCAACCTGGCTCTGATAGCACTAAATGTAACACCCCAAACCCGACCTAGACGTTATGACCGGTCTGGTGCGCCACATCGATGCATTCAAAACGTTCTGTTTTACTTAGTTTGGAAAACTTAGTTGGGTTGTAAAAGATACTTTTTAAAGCAGGTTAAGGTGAATAGAAGCTGTGCACCAGGTAGGAAACCAGGAAGAAGAGGAGGTGAGTCCGTCGGACTGCTTAAGTACCAAGCTCCCTTCGGATCCAATCCTAGACATGCACACCACCATTGCCACAACCTAACGACTCGTGTAATTTTGAGAAAACCGTTTGGTTATGTCTATCTTAAGAAAATGATTAAGTTTGAAAACGTTTGTTTAGCGGAAGTCTTACTTGTAAACGTGTTTTTTGAAATCCCTTAATGTTTTTGAAAACGCGTCCTAAAGCTAACCCATTTTCCTTAGTCATCATAGTTTTTTTCATCATAGTAAAATAAAATAATAAAAGTAAAACAAAACCATAAAAATAATTAAAAGGCCTTATTACGCTTAAAACCCAAAACCATAGATGAAATTAAAAGGACATCCAGTTCACCAGAAAGAAACCAGGTTCGTAGAAACATGTGGCCAGTCCAAATCCCTCACAGCTCCAAGCCCACTATGGTTGAGGATTACATGCGAGGGTGAAAATAAGGGGTGAGTTTTGGAAAACTTAGTGTGTAATTCAATCCAACCATAGCCTAAATCAGTTCAAACCACAGAGACAGAATAAGTTGGCTTCAGCCTAGAACAGATGTCAGAATAAAGCCCGTAGGCCCAGAACAGACCAGAACAGATATATCATGCTTATGCAGAAACCCAACCATATCCAACCACATACACCCACATACCATCCTTTCACCATGTGGGGAGACTACTCGACCCACCCAACCGCTACACGCCACAGAAATATGCAGCATGGCTGCCAGATACAAAAAATGTGACAGAGTCACGAGATACAGATATTTTGTGGCAATGCCACCAGAACAGATAATTTGTGGCATAGCCACCAGGACGCTTCCTCCATAATATAACCCATGTCCCCATGCAACAGATATACATTCATGGCATGCATCATACAGATTTAATTCATCATGCTTTTCAGACAAAATTAACCCTAGGGGTATAAAGGTCATTTAGCATACATAGGGGTATAATGGTAATTTAGCATACATAGGGGTATTCTAGTAAATCTAACTATTTCTAAGGTTTTCATGCATATCGTAGCTATTACGTTTAGCCAGAAACACTTACCGAGCGTTCTTACAGAATTGGGCCCGAAATACCAGTTTTTCGGTATTTCGGCTTTTCGGCTTCTGCCGATCTAGCCTATGAAAGGGTGTCAGTTACACACTTGATTTGTGACGACTTGCTGACAAGATCCACGCACGAACTGCCTACAATTACGTTGCTACAATTCTTAGATTGCAAATCACAACACTAATCTCCATAAGTACTTACCCATATTCGACTCTGTCCCTAAAAGCCTTTAAAACTTTACCTTCTTGCCGAAATCCGATGGCTAGATCCAAGTCTGATCGCTCCAAAGATCCAAGCCTTCGATCCAACCCTTGAGAAGACACTAATCATCAAAATAAATCATCGGTTAAAGACCCTTTATGCCCTATGTCCAAATCGATAGCCTCCCTAGATTTTAAGGACTTCTGCTTTTTCCTAACTTGAAAAATAAGACAGATTCGGAGTGATTAGCACTTACCACTTATTCCTTCCTGCTTTCCACGTAGATCTGATGCAGATTCAACCTTTAAACGATGGTAAAACTTGAATCTAGAAGCTTTGAAGTTTCGGCTACAAGTCCCTAACTCTATAGTAGTTTCAGCTTTTCTAGGTGATATAGAAAATAATGATTTGAGGCTATAACCCTCGGTAATGTTGTCGACAGATGCTAGGGGTTTAGAGGAGAGGAATGTTGGTCAAAAAGGAAAACATATTGAGGAATATGACTTTGGAAAAACGGCACAAGAATATAGGTTTCGAGATTTTGAGATTTGAGGTTCGACTTTAGTCTAAGAAAATTAATGGAGGAAAGTGATGTAGAGTAGGGTGGAGATAGACAAGAGGTTTGAAAGGTTCGGCTATGGAGAAAGAGAATAAGAAGAAAGGAAAAATGGCTAAAGGGAGAAGGTGAGAAAAGTAGCAAACGGCACAACTCCCTCCCTATTACCGAATTTATACTGGCACTTTAACCTAGCCGAATTTACCCCCTAAAGAAACCCTTGGCCGGCCACCTCTTGCTCCTCAAGAGTCCAAAATTCGGCCAACACAGCTCACCCCAATCAGCTCCTAGATTTCCTCCCTTATCTCTATCCTTATTCAATCCCCTTACCCTCTTAAACTCTTCCTGACAAACTTTTTTTTCAGTTCCACTACTTCCCTTTCCTGTACATAAAAATTAATCACTTAATTTTTTGTCATTGTGACTTGAACCTGGGTCCTCCCCAAGCTTCCACACGCCACTACATCCTTCCCAGTGGCATCACATGCCACTTTACCACTTGCTTCCTTGTGATCCATTTTTCACAAATAATTCCTAAAAGCCCAATTTATTAGAACCCCTTTCTCTTATAGAATTAAATTTAATTAAAACTACTGGGTTTTATCCTAAGCTTGGGCCTTCTAGAGACCCACCAACATGATTAATCCTACACATAACAAACAGAACACAGAATTTTAAATTTTACAACTTTACCTTCTTGCCGAAATCCGATGGCTAGATCCAAGTCTGATCGCTCCAAAGATCCAAGCCTTCGATCCAACCCTTGAGAAGACACTAATCATCAAAATAAATCATCGGTTAAAGACCCTTTATGCCCTATGTCCAAATCGATAGCCTCCCTAGATTTTAAGGACTTCTGCTTTTTCCTAACTTGAAAAATAAGACAGATTCGGAGTGATTAGCACTTACCACTTATTCCTTCCTGCTTTCCACGTAGATCTGATGCAGATTCAACCTTTAAACGATGGTAAAACTTGAATCTAGAAGCTTTGAAGTTTCGGCTACAAGTCCCTAACTCTATAGTAGTTTCAGCTTTTCTAGGTGATATAGAAAATAATGATTTGAGGCTATAACCCTCGGTAATGTTGTCGACAGATGCTAGGGGTTTAGAGGAGAGGAATGTTGGTCAAAAAGGAAAACATATTGAGGAATATGACTTTGGAAAAACGGCACAAGAATATAGGTTTCGAGATTTTGAGATTTGAGGTTCGACTTTAGTCTAAGAAAATTAATGGAGGAAAGTGATGTAGAGTAGGGTGGAGATAGACAAGAGGTTTGAAAGGTTCGGCTATGGAGAAAGAGAATAAGAAGAAAGGAAAAATGGCTAAAGGGAGAAGGTGAGAAAAGTAGCAAACGGCACAACTCCCTCCCTATTACCGAATTTATACTGGCACTTTAACCTAGCCGAATTTACCCCCTAAAGAAACCCTTGGCCGGCCACCTCTTGCTCCTCAAGAGTCCAAAATTCGGCCAACACAGCTCACCCCAATCAGCTCCTAGATTTCCTCCCTTATCTCTATCCTTATTCAATCCCCTTACCCTCTTAAACTCTTCCTGACAAACTTTTTTTTCAGTTCCACTACTTCCCTTTCCTGTACATAAAAATTAATCACTTATTTTTTTGTCATTGTGACTTGAACCTGGGTCCTCCCCAAGCTTCCACACGCCACTACATCCTTCCCAGTGGCATCACATGCCACTTTACCACTTGCTTCCTTGTGATCCATTTTTCACAAATAATTCCTAAAAGCCCAATTTATTAGAACCCCTTTCTCTTATAGAATTAAATTTAATTAAAACTACTGGGTTTTATCCTAAGCTTGGGCCTTCTAGAGACCCACCAACATGATTAATCCTACACATAACAAACAGAACACAGAATTTTAAATTTTACAACTTTACCTTCTTGCCGAAATCCGATGGCTAGATCCAAGTCTGATCGCTCCAAAGATCCAAGCCTTCGATCCAACCCTTGAGAAGACACTAATCATCAAAATAAATCATCGGTTAAAGACCCTTTATGCCCTATGTCCAAATCGATAGCCTCCCTAGATTTTAAGGACTTCTGCTTTTTCCTAACTTGAAAAATAAGACAGATTCGGAGTGATTAGCACTTACCACTTATTCCTTCCTGCTTTCCACGTAGATCTGATGCAGATTCAACCTTTAAACGATGGTAAAACTTGAATCTAGAAGCTTTGAAGTTTCGGCTACAAGTCCCTAACTCTATAGTAGTTTCAGCTTTTCTAGGTGATATAGAAAATAATGATTTGAGGCTATAACCCTCGGTAATGTTGTCGACAGATGCTAGGGGTTTAGAGGAGAGGAATGTTGGTCAAAAAGGAAAACATATTGAGGAATATGACTTTGGAAAAACGGCACAAGAATATAGGTTTCGAGATTTTGAGATTTGAGGTTCGACTTTAGTCTAAGAAAATTAATGGAGGAAAGTGATGTAGAGTAGGGTGGAGATAGACAAGAGGTTTGAAAGGTTCGGCTATGGAGAAAGAGAATAAGAAGAAAGGAAAAATGGCTAAAGGGAGAAGGTGAGAAAAGTAGCAAACGGCACAACTCCCTCCCTATTACCGAATTTATACTGGCACTTTAACCTAGCCGAATTTACCCCCTAAAGAAACCCTTGGCCGGCCACCTCTTGCTCCTCAAGAGTCCAAAATTCGGCCAACACAGCTCACCCCAATCAGCTCCTAGATTTCCTCCCTTATCTCTATCCTTATTCAATCCCCTTACCCTCTTAAACTCTTCCTGACAAACTTTTATTTCAGTTCCACTACTTCCCTTTCCTGTACATAAAAATTAATCACTTAATTTTTTGTCATTGTGACTTGAACCTGGGTCCTCCCCAAGCTTCCACACGCCACTACATCCTTCCCAGTGGCATCACATGCCACTTTACCACTTGCTTCCTTGTGATCCATTTTTCACAAATAATTCCTAAAAGCCCAATTTATTAGAACCCCTTTCTCTTATAGAATTAAATTTAATTAAATCTACTGGGTTTTATCCTAAGCTTGGGCCTTCTAGAGACCCACCAACATGATTAATCCTACACATAACAAACAGAACACAGAATTTTAAATTTTACAACTTTACCTTCTTGCCGAAATCCGATGGCTAGATCCAAGTCTGATCGCTCCAAAGATCCAAGCCTTCGATCCAACCCTTGAGAAGACACTAATCATCAAAATAAATCATCGGTTAAAGACCCTTTATGCCCTATGTCCAAATCGATAGCCTCCCTAGATTTTAAGGACTTCTGCTTTTTCCTAACTTGAAAAATAAGACAGATTCGGAGTGATTAGCACTTACCACTTATTCCTTCCTGCTTTCCACGTAGATCTGATGCAGATTCAACCTTTAAACGATGGTAAAACTTGAATCTAGAAGCTTTGAAGTTTCGGCTATAAGTCCCTAACTCTATAGTAGTTTCAGCTTTTCTAGGTGATATAGAAAATAATGATTTGAGGCTATAACCCTCGGTAATGTTGTCGACAGATGCTAGGGGTTTAGAGGAGAGGAATGTTGGTCAAAAAGGAAAACATATTGAGGAATATGACTTTGGAAAAACGGCACAAGAATATAGGTTTCGAGATTTTGAGATTTGAGGTTCGACTTTAGTCTAAGAAAATTAATGGAGGAAAGTGATGTAGAGTAGGGTGGAGATAGACAAGAGGTTTGAAAGGTTCGGCTATGGAGAAAGAGAATAAGAAGAAAGGAAAAATGGCTAAAGGGAGAAGGTGAGAAAAGTAGCAAACGGCACAACTCCCTCCCTATTACCGAATTTATACTGGCACTTTAACCTAGCCGAATTTACCCCCTAAAGAAACCCTTGGCCGGCCACCTCTTGCTCCTCAAGAGTCCAAAATTCGGCCAACACAGCTCACCCCAATCAGCTCCTAGATTTCCTCCCTTATCTCTATCCTTATTCAATCCCCTTACCCTCTTAAACTCTTCCTGACAAACTTTTATTTCAGTTCCACTACTTCCCTTTCCTGTACATAAAAATTAATCACTTAATTTTTTGTCATTGTGACTTGAACCTGGGTCCTCCCCAAGCTTCCACACGCCACTACATCCTTCCCAGTGGCATCACATGCCACTTTACCACTTGCTTCCTTGTGATCCATTTTTCACAAATAATTCCGAAAAGCCCAATTTATTAGAACCCCTTTCTCTTATAGAATTAAATTTAATTAAAACTACTGGGTTTTATCCTAAGCTTGGGCCTTCTAGAGACCCACCAACATGATTAATCCTACACATAACAAACAGAACACAGAATTTTAAATTTTACAACTTTACCTTCTTGCCGAAATCCGATGGCTAGATCCAAGTCTGATCGCTCCAAAGATCCAAGCCTTCGATCCAACCCTTGAGAAGACACTAATCATCAAAATAAATCATCGGTTAAAGACCCTTTATGCCCTATGTCCAAATCGATAGCCTCCCTAGATTTTAAGGACTTCTGCTTTTTCCTAACTTGAAAAATAAGACAGATTCGGAGTGATTAGCACTTACCACTTATTCCTTCCTGCTTTCCACGTAGATCTGATGCAGATTCAACCTTTAAACGATGGTAAAACTTGAATCTAGAAGCTTTGAAGTTTCGGCTATAAGTCCCTAACTCTATAGTAGTTTCAGCTTTTCTAGGTGATATAGAAAATAATGATTTGAGGCTATAACCCTCGGTAATGTTGTCGACAGATGCTAGGGGTTTAGAGGAGAGGAATGTTGGTCAAAAAGGAAAACATATTGAGGAATATGACTTTGGAAAAACGGCACAAGAATATAGGTTTCGAGATTTTGAGATTTGAGGTTCGACTTTAGTCTAAGAAAATTAATGGAGGAAAGTGATGTAGAGTAGGGTGGAGATAGACAAGAGGTTTGAAAGGTTCGGCTATGGAGAAAGAGAATAAGAAGAAAGGAAAAATGGCTAAAGGGAGAAGGTGAGAAAAGTAGCAAACGACACAACTCCCTCCCTATTACCGAATTTATACTGGCACTTTAACCTAGCCGAATTTACCCCCTAAAGAAACCCTTGGCCGGCCACCTCTTGCTCCTCAAGAGTCCAAAATTCGGCCAACACAGCTCACCCCAATCAGCTCCTAGATTTCCTCCCTTATCTCTATCCTTATTCAATCCCCTTACCCTCTTAAACTCTTCCTGACAAACTTTTATTTCAGTTCCACTACTTCCCTTTCCTGTACATAAAAATTAATCACTTAATTTTTTGTCATTGTGACTTGAACCTGGGTCCTCCCCAAGCTTCCACACGCCACTACATCCTTCCCAGTGGCATCACATGCCACTTTACCACTTGCTTCCTTGTGATCCATTTTTCACAAATAATTCCTAAAAGCCCAATTTATTAGAACCCCTTTCTCTTATAGAATTAAATTTAATTAAAACTACTGGGTTTTATCCTAAGCTTGGGCCTTCTAGAGACCCACCAACATGATTAATCCTACACATAACAAACAGAACACAGAATTTTAAATTTTACAACTTTTACAGAATTCCCAAAAATTGGGGCGTTACAAATCCCTTCCTCAATTTTCTCCTCTTATTAGTCCCTACAGTGTTCATATCCAACGCCACCACTGTCCATCCCTTAAGCAAAAATAAATCCTTCTTTTAAGCAAGGAGGGATTCGAACCCCATACCTCCTTGCGTTGCATGTGACGCCACTTGCCACTCCACCACAAGGCTTTCTTTTAATAATTAAACCATAATTTCCTTCACCCCTAAGTTCAAACTCAAACCTTAACCAAGACCTACTATCATATAATTAACACTTGACTAGGAATGTTAAACGCAATATTTATCGAAACCGAAAAAAAAATGAAAGTTTAGGAGTTTGGGATTTTTAGGGCGTTACATAAACATATTCAAATTAAACACATTCAAACATAATTCTATTCAATTTAGTCCAAAAACACATAAATGGGAAAATTACTATTTTACCTTGACATTTTACACTTTTTACAATTTAGTCCAAATTGCACAAAACACAAAACATACCAAATTTGAATACACTGTGCTTAGACCGAACGTTCCTTATGTTCATACTATTTTTGGTCGTTACATAAAAATATTCAAATTAAACTCATTCAAACATAATTCTATTCAATTTAGTCCAAAAACACATAAATTGGCAAAATACTATTTTACCCTGACATTTTACACTTTTTACAATTTAGTCCAAATTGCACAAAACACAAAACATGCAAAATTTGAATACACTATGCTTAGACCGAATGTTCCTTATGTTCATACAAATCCATACATTTCATTTATTTCACATTTTAGTCCCTAAATTTATTATTTTTTTGATTTATCCCTAATTACTCAAAATCATGAAAACTTCAAGTACAAAACATGTTAATCTATCACACATCTTTTATTTTCCAGCATCAAACAACAAAAATCACAAGCTTTCAACAATGGCAAAATATAAAATCACCATCAAATTCAAAATTTAAAACATAGTCTTGATAGAAAATATAGCAACGATCTCAAAAATATAAAAATTATCAAAAACCGAACAAAAACTAACCTTGAATCAAGCTTCCAAAGTGCTGAATGTTCAAAAGCTTTTAACGTCTTTTTCTTTCTTAAGATTCGGCCAAAAACATGAACAAAAATGCATGTCTTTTAATTATGTTTTATTATAATACTTATTATTTCATAATTTACTATAATAACCTTTATAAATTAATATAACAACTTAATATTGGTTGTCTACTTTCATCCATCCTATTATCAGATGGCCTAATTTCATTTTAAGGCATCCATATTAAAAGAACAACAACAATTCAGCACTTACACAATTAGCTAGTCACTTTTTCATTTTACGTGATTAAGTCCTTTTTATTAAATCGAGTACACAAACGATAAAATTTTCACACGAAATTTTGACACATATAATATATCATGTTGTAGACATAGAAAATAATATTAAAATATTTTTTTGACTCGGATTTGTGGTCCTAAAACCACTGTTACGATTAGGGTCTTAACCGGGATGTTACAACTCTCCCCCTTAGGGATTTTCGTCCTCGAAAATCTTACCGGTGAATAGGTTTGGATAATATTCTTTCATTGTATCTTTTGGCTCCCATGTTGCCTCTTCAATTTCATGTTTATGCCACAGTACTTTCACTAACATAATTTTCTTATTTCGCAATTCTTGAACTTCGTGAGCCAGAATACGAATCAGTTCTTCCTCATATGTCATATCAGATTTAATCTCAATCTCTGATGGATTAATCACATGTGAGGAATCAGATCGATATCTATGAAGTATCGACACATGGAATACATTATGGATCTTTTTAACTTAGGTGGCAACAATAATCTATACACAACCGGCCCAATACATTCAATAATCTCATAATCTGAGAAACATACAATTCAACTAGCTTATCAAGCGAGTAATTTGTACGAACCGGAAAAATGAGCCAATTTAGTCAATCTATCCACAATAATCCATATTGCATCTTTCTTGCTCAGTGACAACGGTAAACCAGATACAAAATCCATCGTGATTCTGTCCTATTTCCACTCAAGTATCATGATCGGTTGAAACAATCCGAAAGGAACTTGATGCTCAGCTTTTACTTGCTAACAGACTAAACATTTCGAAACAAAGTCAGAAATGTCTTGTTTCATACCATGCCACTATTAAAGTTGTTTCAAATCATTGTACATTTTCGTATTACCCGGGTGAATAGATAATTGACTGTTATAAGCTTTGATCAAAATCATCTGAATCAACTCTGAATTTCTCAGAACACATATTCAGTTTCTGAACCTCAGGCAATCCTCAGCACCAAGTAGAAACTCTGAATCAACACTCGAATCATATTGGACCCATTTTGCTAACAAATCATTATAACTTTCTGAGAATTACAATTCTATTGAATAAATAACAGTCTTGCTTTTAATTCAGCTATTATCAAACCATCATCAGACATAGCCATATTCGCATTCATTGCACGTAAAGCAAATAGTGACTTTCAGCTTAAAGCATTAGCAAATAACATTAATCTTTCCCGGATGGTAGTCAATCACAAGCTCATAGTCTTTTAACAGCTCTAACCACCGATGCTGTCTCAATTTCAGATCTTTCTGAGTCATCAAATATTTCAGGCTTTTATGATCAAAATAAACATGACATTTCTCACTGAATAGGTAATGGTGCCATATTTTCAATAAAGACACAATGACTGCCAATTCTAAGTCTTACGTCGGATAATTTTTTTTTGTGTGGCTTTAACTGTTTCAAGGCATAAGCTATGACTTTGCCTTCCTGTATTAACACACAACCCAAACCATTTAAAGATGCATCAGTATAGGTAATAAATTATTTACCATATTCTGGCTGAACTAGTACTGGAGCTTCGGTCAAAAGGGCTTTCAATTGATCAAAACTTTTCTGGCACTTTTCTGACCATTCGAATTTAACATCTTTCTGTAATAGCTTCGTCATCAGGGTTTCAATCATAGAGAAACCTTTTATGAATCGTCTATAGTAACCAGTAAGTCCTAAAAAACTTCAGACTTCAGAAACATTTCTCGGAAGTTTCCAATCAAGTATAGCTGAAATTTTACTCGGATCAACCCAAATACCCGATGCTGACACAACATGTCCCAGAAAACAGACTTCACGTAACCAGAACTCACATTTACTGAACTTCGCATACAACTGTTTATTTCGCAAAGTTTACAACACTAGTCTCAAATGTTCAGCATGTTCGGATTCATCACGAGAATATATCAATATGTCATCTATGAACACAACCACAAATCAATCTAGATACTATCTGAAGATCTGGTTTATCAAATCCATAAAAATTGTAGGTGAATTAGTAAGTCCGAAAGGCATAACCAAAAACTCATAGTGTCCGTACCTCATTCGGAAAGCAGTCTATGGCACATCAGAGTCTTTAACTCGTAATTGATAGTAACCTGATTTCAAATATGTTTTTGAAAACACTATAGCCCTTTTAAGTTAATCGAAAAGGTCGTCAATCCATGGCAATGGATATTTATTCTTTATAGTTACCTTATTGAGCTGTCTATAATCGAAAACTGGTTCACCTCAAGGAGAGAAACTCGGTCGCACAAAACTTCTATCTGTCAACTCTTGCAACTGAACTTTCAATTCTTTTAATTCAATAGGTGCCATTCTATACGGAGCTATCGATATCGAAGTCGTCCTCGGCACTAATTCAATACCAAACTCTACTTATCGGATAGATGGTAAATCTGGCAATTCTTCAAGAAACATATCCGGATACTCGCACACAACTGGTATTGATTCAATCTTTCTTTCGGTCACTTTACTACCAAACACATATATAAAGTAAGCTTCACAACTCTTTCTCACATATTTTTGAGCTAACATCGAAAATATTACTGCTGGTAAACCATTCAGATCATTAGACTCAATCTAATTAATCTCATCATTTTGGCATCTTAAATCAATAGTTTTTCATTTGCAATTTACAACAGCATTGTGCAAAGTCTACCAATCCATACTCAGAACTCGTCGAATGATAACATCATCAAATCAACTAGAAGACATGAATCTCGAACCATCAACAGATAATTCTTACATATTTTATCAACCAAAACACACCGACCCAAGGGGTTTGATATTCTAATCACAAACTCAGCAGACTCTTCAGACAAAACCTTACTGAATATTAAGGTCTTGCATACATAAGAATGAATTAAACCAGGATTAATCAATGCAATTATACTAGTATCATAGAGAGTGAATGTACCAGAAATAACATCGGAGGATGAAGCCTCCTCGCGTGCATGAATGGCAATAGCTCTGGCAGGTGCACGAGCCTCAGATCGAACTGTTGTGTCTTTAATTCCTCTCTGACTGCTACTTACATTTCCTCCATTTCTAGAAGACCTACCATCGGCAGAAATGTTACTCGATCTTGGATTTAGCACAATCTCTCGCTCAACTGACTCAGGACAATCTTGGATAAAGTGATCTAAGGATCCACATTTGAAACAAGCTTTATTGTTCAATCTAAAAATACCCATATGTCTTTTACTACAAAGTTTGCACTCAGGTCGATCAGATCTGAAATTTTCAACACTAGCAATCAAAGTAGTTGAAGCTCTAAAGCTCGAATGTGATCTAGCACGATCTCCACTCGACTATCCCACATTAGCCTTTGAACGGTTACAATCATTTCAGAATTTCTTTGATGCAGACTGAAATGATTTACCTGATGATCTCTCACAGGAATCTCCAGCTTCAAAATCAAATTTTCTTTTCTTTTCTTTTCCTTTTGTATAACTTGGGAAGTTATAGGAACTTGACGGGCGGAGATTGTTGAGCAGCCGGATTCGTTCTAATGAACTCTGTGAACCACTCATTCATTAACTGGAACAAGGCTTGCTTAGCCTCTCCTCCTATATTACTCGAAATCGGCCTAGAATCAGCTGGTACTGCACTCTGAGCAGGAACGGGCGCATTATATTCTACGTCATTCGTTACGACTCGATCAGGATCCATTTCTATAAGAAAACACATTTTTAACTGTCAAGAATCATCACACTATCGCAGTTTATAATTATGGCATGTATAGATAGACTCACACGTGCTATGTTAGTCCTAGAATCAACTAAACTGTAGCTCTGATACCAATCAAATGCAACACCCTTAACCCCTATCTATCGTCGGATTAGGATTACAAGGCATTTTCAAAGAAAATTCAGCTTTAGTACATTTACAGAATAACATATTCGCAAATATATATAAATATAACTTCTTATTAATCAAATTTTAAATATAAATCATACTGCGTGTGCAAATCATATCACAAAGTTCAACTGAACCCAGATCAGACATATATCATATTTAATTTTCAATGGCCATGTTCCAAAGTCATACCACAATTACTTTAATAATACATCATTCCAATCATGTGCTCATCATTTTAATATTATTTGAATACCTAAATAAATAAAAAAATCAAGCATTTTAATTCATTAATCATTCGTGCACATATTAGACCAAATAAACCATATAACACAATTTATTATCCAATAGCATTCACGGCATTAACAACTTAGCAATATTATCCAATAGCATTCATGGCATTAACAACTTAGCAATATGAATGTATTATGCAACTTTACACATCAAAGCATTATGCACATCTAACCACATCCAAATTTATAGATACCTATCAAATGTAAATTATGTGCAGATATTTGTGTTCATTAATAGGCTAACTTTATCAATTCAAGTCATGTTTAACATTAATCATCACAAACCGAATCTATTGATTTTGCAATATAGCATTTGGACTTCTAAAATAACGTCAATACATTCATATATATATATACTTTTCCACATGAACATTTTAGCTCAAATTAAGCTACACCTTGCAACTAAATATTAATATTATACAATTACATACAAGCATATCCAATGACCGAATTAATTTGCAACCTAAACCAATATATACATTGCTCACTTGACTAGCATTAACCATTTTACAAGCACTTTAACCTAGTCAAAATAAGCCAATTCCATATACCCTAAATCCAATCAAAATTTCACATATACAACTCAACCAATTTATTATATACCTTCGGTTATTTAATCAATCTTCCATACAACAATTAAGACATATACGTTCATATTATTATAAAACTAAATTAAATTAACCGTATCAACCAATTAAACATCCATATCCAAGCATAGCATAATCCGCACATAATGGTACTATTAAACTCAATATTAACATAATATTTAAACACTTTACCACATAATTCAATCACTAATACCGAATTACCAAAACCAAACACATCAAACATTTTAATCAAGAACATATAAAACTAAACTTAAGCATAGTAATCAAGCCATTTTCGCATGGCCTTATATACACATTCAAATTCCAAACACATTAAGACTAGCTTATACATATATGAACTTTCAAAACCAACCAAAACAAATGCTAGCCTATAAATGCCATAAGTTTATAATTCGATCTTTTAAAATACCGCAAAGATGACTGATAGTGTGATGATGTCCCTTGATGATCCCCGAGCTCGTAACCAGCTTTCAAAAATATATAAAACAATAAACAAGTACTCGCACAGTAAGCTTAAATAGCTTAGTAAGTCATAAGCAAATAATAAGCAAATGAACATTAGTATTAAGTTCAACTAAATCGAATCAAATAATATTTAACCAAATACACACTTTTCATGCTTGAAACTCATATACCATCACATGAACAATATCTAATTATATTCACTTTGGCCGAATACACATATGTTCATAATCATATATAATTCTCACTTTCATAATGCATATTTCATATGTTCATCTCAAGTATGTACTTACCTTATCTTTCAAATCATTTAAACTAGCACATACATGACATTTTAGCTTGATTTCTCATTCGATCTTAACTCGATATTTCCCGTTGAAACATTCAGAATTGAATAGGATAATCGGATAATCTCACATATCGTACAATGCCAATGTCCCAGACGTGGTCTTACATGTAATCACATATCGATGCCACTGTCTCAAACAGGGTTTTACTCGCACATATTTATTGAAGTCACATATTGATGCAACATATTAAACGTGGCCTTACTCGCACACATATATCAGAATCACATATCAATGCCAACGTATCAAAGGTGGTCTTACTCGCACACATATATCGGAATCACATATTGATGCCAACGTATTAAACGTGGTCTTACTCGCACACATATGTCGATGCCATGGTCTTACTCGCACATCACATATAGGAATCCTATGTCATGACATATGTATCCTAGCTATTCTTAAGGTTCATACGGGGCTTTCAGACATCATATCTCGGTCAAAATGAATTTGTAAATACAGCTCCTTAGCATATTCACATTCGGCTAACAACATATATGCTTCACATAAATCATTTCAGCATAATAAGCTCGTATTTATTTAAAATAGACAACATCTATTTACTTATAAACTTACCTCGGACAAAGTTATCGAAATGGGACGACTATTCAACAAGTTTGGTTTTTCCTCGATCCAAATCTGATTTCTTTTGTACTTGATCTAAACATATTCAAATTAAACTCATTCAAACATAATTCTATTCAATATAGTCCAAAAACACATAAATGGGCAAATTACTATTTTACCCCTAACATTTTACACTTTTTTCAATTTAGTCCAAATTGCACAAAACACAACATACAAAATTTTAATACACTATGCTTAGGCCGAATGTTCCTTATATTCATACAAGTCCATACAATTTCATTTATTTTACATTTTCGTCCTTCAATTTATTAGTTTTTCAATTTAGCTTTAATTACTCAAAATCATCAAAACTTCAAGTACAAAACATGTTAATCTATCACATATCTTTTACTTTCCAGCATCAAACAACAAATATCACAAGATTTCAACAATGGAAAAATACAAAATTGCCATCAAATTCAAAAATTGAAACATGGGTTTGATAGATAACATAACAACGATCTTAAAAACATAAAAATTATCAAGACTGAACAAAAACTAACTTGAATCAAGCTTCCAAAGTGTCTAATGTTCAAAAGCTTTTAACCTCTTTTTCTTTCTTAAGATTCAGCCAAAAACATGAACAAAAATGCATGTCTTTTAATTATGTTTTATTATATTACTTATTATTTCATAATTTACTATAATAACCTTTATAAATTAATATAACAACTTAATATTGGTTGTCTACTTTCGTCCATCCTATTATCAATTGCCTAATTTCATTTTAAGGCATCCATATTAAAAGAACAAGAACAATTCGTCACTTACACAATTAGCTAGTCACTTTTACATTTTACGCAATTAAGTCATTTTTATTAAATCGAGTACACAAACGATAAAATTTTCAGACGAAATTTTCATACATATAATATATCATGTTGTAGACATAGTAAATAATATTAAAATATTTTTTTGACTCAAATTTGTGGTCCCAAAACTACTATTCCTATTAGGGTCTAAACCGGGCTGTTACAGGAATATATTGCAATGAGCTTATTTATGTTTAATTGATAGCTCTATGATGTATATGATTGATTTACTTCGGTGAATGTATGTAGTTGAGTAACTCACCAACCTTATTAATAGAATGAATGATCCTGTATACTTGTTTGAATAATTATGATTGGCAAGCTTGTATAGCTTGAGCAAATGTGTTAAATTGCTTGGATTGATCTATATGATTGTAATGATATGTATATAATGACGTACAAGATGAAAGTTTAGATTTTGATATATTTATCCATGCATATTTGGCCCTTACATGATGTTTTGTGCCTGATTTGTTTGATTGAATGAATAAGATTAGTAAAGCTATTCAAAATTCATAGGATGCATGCATTAGTACGTTTGTTTAAATAAGATAACTGGAAAGTTCGTGTCATACGAACGTGAATAATATTTTCCTGAAGTGAATGATATGTGTAACACCCTGAATTTGGACCTAGAAGTTTTGGGCCTTGAGCATGGGAGCGGTTGAAGGCAGCTTATAATATTCTGTTGTGCGTGAAAATTTCGTTAATGAAGGCTTGTTTTAGTGGTTAAGTGTATTAAGAAGTGTTGGAGATGTCCTGGGTTCAAACCTGGACTCTAGCAAAAATTTTGGTTTAAGGTGAATCAACTTTGGGTGTAGTAGGTAGGCCTTAAGAATATTGTTGGAGAAATTGTGACACAAAAAGCCTTGTGGCTTAGTGGCAAGTAGCGTGTGGAGCATCTGAGGGGAGGCATGGGTTCGAGTCCCATGGCAAGCAAAGAGCATTTATTTTGTTAACAGGGGGCGGCAAGAGTTGGTGTTGAATTTAAACTCTGATGATGGAGGGATCCCACACCGGAAAGCTAACATAAGAGTAGATGCGAAGCTGGCTTTAAATATAGAGAACCATGAGGAGAGTAAAGGTACCTTTCTTGGCTGATCCCTTTCGCTTTATGGCGTGCTCGTTTAGGTTGGGCGTCGGCTAAGAGTGCTCGGAGCATGGATTAACTCCAGTCTCCAATCAGGTGTGTATTTTCTCGCTACTCTAGCTGTAGGATGGCTACTTCGGGCCGCGATAGGCCGAAAAGGGTCATGTGGGCCCAATGGGCCTACGAGCCCAATTGGATAAGTTGTTTGATTGTGTAGTAAATATTGGACTAGGCTAGGTGAATCTCATATCTGTGGCTAGATTTGGGCTAAAAGGGCTACACGAGCGTGTGGGCCCATTTGGGCCGAGAAGGGCTTTAGGCCCATTCGTATTGTTATCCCTGTTTAGAATACTTTAGTTTACCAAATTACTGAAATATCCTCAGTTTGTAAAATTACTGAAATACCCTCGACATGTAAAATTATCAAAGTACCCTCGATTTACAAAATTACCATTTTACCCTCGATTTACAAAATTACTATTTTACCCTCGATTTACAAAATTACTATTTTACCCTCGATTTACAGAATTACCGTTCTACCCTCGATTTATAAAATTACCATTTTACCCTTGATTTAGAGAATTACCATTTTACCCTTGATTTAGAAAAAAACTAAAATACCCCTGGTTTGTAAGATTACCGAAATACCCCTGTAGGGTAGAATTATCACAATACCCCTGTAGGGTAAAATTACCGAAATACCCCTACAGGGTAGAATTACCGAAACACCCCTATAAGCTAGAATTACTGAAATACCCCTGTAGGGTAGAATTACCGAAATACCCCTGTAAGGTAGAATTACCGAAATACCCCTATAGGGTAGAATTACTGAAATACCCCTGTAGGGTAGAATTACTGAAATACCCCTGTAGGGTAGAATTATAGCAATACCGCTATAGGGTAGAATTATCGAAATACCCCTATAGGGTAGAATTACTAAAATGCCCCTGTAGGGTGGAATTATCGAGATACCTTGTGGGGTAAAATTACCATTTTGCCCCTAAGGTGTTAAATGACTGTTTTGCCCTTGTGGGCAAGTGACTGACTTGGACTGTGTGGTTGACGGATTTGATTGTGAATATATGTTGGTGATATGAATGATTTGACTGTGATTGTTTGATTCAAATATGGACATGATATTCTAATTCTGTATGTTGTATGCGATGACATGTATATCTGTTGCATGGGATATGGGTTATATTGATGGAGGAAGTGTTCTGGTAGCCTCGCTGCAATCTGGTGGCTTCGCCACATATATCTGTTCTGGTGACTTCGTCACAATATCTGGCAGCCTCGCTGCAATCTGGTGGCTTCGCCACATATATCTGTTCTGGTGACTTCGTCACAATATCTGGCAGCCTAGCTGCAATTTCTATGGTGTGTAGCGGTTGGGTGGGTCGAGTAGTCTCCCCACATGGTGTAAGGTTGGTACGGGGGTGTAAACGGCTGGATTGGGTTGGGATTGCATTCACATTCTGATTCTAATTCTGTTACCTAATTCTCATTCTGGTTCTGATTCTGATTCTAGTTATGATAATGTTTCTTATTATGTAATGGGTTAAAGCCCATCTGATACTGTCTGTTATAGTGGGCTAAGGCCCAATTGATACTGAAACTGTAAGTAAGGCTGGGGCCAGACTTTTAATTCTTTTATATGACTGACTGTTCCTATTTATAGTAGGGGATTTCACACTGATTTTTCGTAAACTCACCCCGTTTATTAACCTTTCAGGTAATTTCCAGATTTAGACGGATCGGAGCTGCGAGGGGCTCGGAGGAAGCCACACACACTATTTATGTTACAATTTTGATTATTACTTTTAAATGTTTTATATGGGTTGTAGTAAAGCCGTTGCAATTTTTTGGATTTCAAATTTGGAATTTTATTTATTGTTCTTATAATTGCTAGTATTAGAACACGGTTTTCCAAAGCAACTACTGTTGTTCAAAACATCACGTAACCGCAATTGTTTTTAAATTAAGCTTCCGCAACTGCCAGGATTTTTTTACAAAGTTGTTAAGAATGTTATTCAGATGAGGTTTTCTAACAAGGTTTAAAAAGGATACAAGTTTTTAATTATTAAGAAGGGTTTTTAATGGAAACATGGTTTCCGAAAAACAGTTCAATGTGACACGCCAGATTCGAGCCAAACTTCTAGGCTGGGTTTGGGGTGTTACAATATGCTCATGAAAATGTTACTCTAATAATAAACTGGTGTTATATGTATATGAGTACGAGAACCGAGCGAGGGACCTTACAACCCCGCCCCCTTTACCAAAGTGGTGTTTTGTAAAGAATTTTTATGAGATCAGAGTTGAATAAACTCACAAGTATGATACCAAAGGGTTCAGCTATAGAGTGATTATGAATATGATCAGAGATTAAATTGGATTGATAAGTAAAGACAAGACTAGTAAGGTAAGCTGTTGAGAAATGTATTAACTAGAATTTCTTTAGAACTGAACTTCTTCAATGAAAAGCATGATGTGAGATTTATGATGGCAGAAATAATTGAAGGAATAATGTTGAAAAGTAAGATACCAGATTATGGCAGTCTTTTTCTGAGGTATTCTGTATGTTTAAATTGTTCTCAGAAATATTTCTAAGGTAATTGCTATTCTGATAAAATTCTTATTATATGGGAATGTTTTCTAATCATGATGTATGGATGGAAGCAGTGATAGTCCGACTAGTATATATAACTTGTACTGCCCTATTTACCCTCTGGCATTCTATTACATTTCATCCATTGGGACTTTATGAGAAAATACACATGATGTTGTAATTATGTTTCTTTTAATTAATGTCTTATTCGATATATATACGGGAAGGTATATTATTCTTGTTGCACCTAATTCCAGTGGGTTGAACTGATATCGACAAAGGCATAAATGGTGAAATTGCAATTTAAGTTCGTATGGTGGATTCTTTTCCCCGAGTAAGTTAATCAAAGTTAATGCATTCAATTGAGGCATCCTTGTTATCTTGAGCTAATGCAATTGAAATAGACTTTGATTAATATGATAAGTGATTTTTGAATTGTAACACCCCACACCCAAGCCCTATGCTGGGGCGGAGTACGAGGTGTTACAACATATAAACACATGCATACAAACGTTCCAAGTCACCATGACTGGCTCAAAATTTAAAAAATTTTCTAATTATGTCTAAACTTCTTTAACATGGGCTTACGAGAACCCAAACATCCCTTGGAAACCACTTGGAACAAACTCGGGTCCTTAAACCGACTAAATAAAAATAACTCTTGAAATAGGGCACACGGTTGTGTGGAAGGGAAACACGCCCGTGTGGTCATTATAACATGGTCGTGCTAATGGCCCCTGTGACACGCATGGACTAAGCATCGTGTGAATTAAATTCTAAGTTCGAACCTAGAGGGGTTTTCACACGTCCTGACACACACCCGTGTCTATGGCCCATGTCCCTGTCTAAAAATCTTGGCATTCTGTTTCTGACGTCAGCATCCAATTTAAGGAAAATGACCGAGGCACATACCCGTGGCCATAGGCCGTGTCCTCCACACGGCTGAGACACACGGCCGTGTCCTCCACACGGCTGAGACACACGGCCGTGTCTCTGCCCGTGTGTTTACTACTATGCATATTGACTTGAATTTTTTACGTGCAGGGAACACACGACCAGACAGCACGCTCATGGGGCTGGCCATGTGTGACACACGGCCTATGCACACGCCCGTGTGTCTACCGTGTGGACAATATAGGGCTATCTACCAAGCCCTTTCCCACCCTGAAACACAACATAACAACAACCATAGCTGAAGTCTATATACAATTCATGTATTCAACCATACCAAAAATTTCTCATTCATGAAAGACTACTTTGCATTCATATTAGCCATTTTTCATGGCCTTGTACAAAATGAGTCAAATATTAAAAGAAGCCAACACATTTGGCCCAAAATAATATGACACTAAAACAAAACCAAAGGGCCCTATACATGCCATAATCAATAATAAAAGATCTAACTATACCAAGTGCTTGGAAAGATAGTGTGATTGGCTTCTCTGACATAGGCAAGGATCCTCGAGTGGCAACAGTATAAGAAAATGGAAAGGAAAATAGGGTAAGCATTAAGCTTAGTAAGTTGCATGAAAATAAACATCAACTAGTCATTATAAACAATATGCTCATAACCTTTCATAGCTTATTCATGAATACCATAAATAGGCGAAGGTAAAACTTACTCATTGTCATCCCTTACATTTCATATAGGTACCTGTACCACTCATCACATGATCATAACTTTTCTCATCTCGATATAAAATCATAAATCTTTCGTTGAACCATTTGGAATTCTACTGGATACTCAATAGCCCTAACATGGGTTAAGATGCCAACGCCATGTCCCAGGCATGGTCTTACATTGGCTCTCATTTTTCGGTGTCGATGCCATGTCCCAGACAGGTCTTACGCTAACACACAACAAGCTAATGCCATGTCCTAGACAGGTCTTATAGTAGCTTGTATATCACAAGGCCAATGCATGTCCCAGACATGTCTTACACTAGCTCTCGTCTCAATGCAGATGCATGTCCCAAAGATGTCTTACACTGGCTAAAATATCTCAAGGCCGATACATGTCCCAGACATGTCTTACACTAGCTCTCATGTTGTGGTTGATGCATGTGCAGACATGTCTTACACTAGCACACATATCACCCATTATCACGGTACAAATATCCAAGTCTATTCTAAAGGTTCAACGGAAGTCTTTACTACGTAAATTTCTCAACATGTATTCTCATATTCCAAAATCAAGACAATTTATCCCATATCAACTCAATTACACATTATAAAGATATAGTTGCATTACTAACATACAGCTTACCTCGGATCACAAAATGTAGGCGACTAATCGGTTTTAGTCTACTAGCATGGCTTTCCCTCAATCTAGGTTCGGATGTTGTATTTCTTGATCTAAAATGATAAAAATTCTTCCATTTAATCACCAGATAATTTACTCAAGCAACAATTCACATTTTTGGCAAATTTACCATTTTGCCCCTAGACTTTCACAAAATGACCCTTTTACCCCTACATTTGAAAATTGATTTTTATCGAGTTTCCTTATTAGTCAAGACTAATTGACCATTTATATCTCTTATGGAAACCCCAAATTTCTAATATTTCACAATATTACTATCTATTTTACAAACTTTACAAAATGGTCCTATTAGGGTTTTCATGAGAAGTCCTAGCACAAAAATTATTTATTTCACAACTATGATTCATTTTCTTCCATAAAATTTTAGAAAACAACATGAACACTCTCATGGTGAAACCCTAGACTTTCAACCATTTTGCAAAATAGTCCCCTCATTTGAAAGCTCATGTTATAAGGGTTCTAAAAATATAAAAATCATTAAGAAAGACCATCAAAATCACTTACTTGAGAGGGTTACAATTTACTTAAATTTTCAAGCTTTCAAACCCCTACAATGACTGAATTTTCAGTGGAGAAGAAATGGTGAAAAGGGATGATATCATTTTTCTTTTCTTTTATTTCTTTTTGGTCAAATAAGCCACCAAATATTTACCTAACATTTGACTACCTTAATTCTTTGTCTCATGGCGGGCCAAGCTATTATCTAAGGGTCTATTTACCATTTAAATACCCCCAATTTATGATACATGGAAATTTAACCCCTTTAGCTATAAAATTAAGACTTTTAGACTTTTGCACTTTATGCGATTTAGTCCTTTTTCGCAATTAATCCCACAAACGATAAAATTACTTCACCAAATTTTTCATGCACTAATATAAACATGCTATAACTCTAAAATAATAAAAAATAATTTCTATAACTTCGTCTTGGTGGTCTCAAAAGCACCGTTCCAGCTGAGCCCAAAATCAGGCTGTTACATGAATGATTACATGTCAAACCGTTCTATCGACTGGTAAAAAAAAGGGATCTCTTAAAATGTCATGTATTGATGGCTATGATTGACTTAGTTGTTCATCCAATATTTATTACTATTTGAAAGATTAAATGAGGTACTCATGCCTGGGAATAAGATTTTATCTCTTTCTGGGTAAAAGACAAGTAGTCTGAACGAAAAGTGTATATATATACATCTTAGAAGACTTCGACACAATTGAAACCTGCTTTGAATGATAAAATTTTCGTCTTGTGAAAGTTGAATGGTCTATTACATGTTACTAAAGCTTTGAATGAATGAGAACATTATTGACCAAAGTCTTTGAACTGGTTGGGTATACGTTGGACAAAAACTTCTTGATTTTCAATGATGTGTTATTGAATGAATTGTGATGTGTTCTAAGTCAATAAGGCAATGTGATGGTTAATGTATCGCTGTCATAGAAAGATCTGAGTGTGAGATAGTGTAAATAACTTAAGTTAGTTATTGTCTAATCCTTAAGAAGAGAAAAATGTGGTTACAAGTGCTTGAAATGAAAATCTTGGGCTTATGCAGAGAGTTTGCAAGAATAATCATAGAAGTAATACATTGATGATCGAGTTTGGAACTGACATTTTTGATCTTTGTGTTTGATTACATGAAATATTATCAGGGTTAAAGCTGAATATCAGGTGATATCAGAACGATCTTCGTCAGTAGTGATATTAAAATTATAACACCCCAAACTCAACCTAGATCTTCAGTCTTGATGGTGACTCCGGCTTCTGAGATGGATCAATCGGCCTCCCTTGAGCAGTTCCCTGCCTCCTTCTCTCTGTTTCCTCTTTTCTTCCTCCTCTAGGGTGTATTTATAAGCTATGTAATGCCTAAAAACCCTCAAAATTGGCCTTTTCTAAATTGGACTAAACTTGGGCTCAGCAGGGACACGCCCGTGTGAGTCATGCTTCAATTCTGCCAAATTAACACGGCCGTGTGGTATGCCCATGTGAGGAAGTCCATGCCGTGTTGATTTCGTACTTTGGCCCATTTTCTCAGTTTTTGGCTCTTTCTCGTTCATTTCGCTCTCATTTGCTCACCTAAGTATAAAACATGAAATTAAGGCATTAGGAGCATCGAATTTGCCAATTCTAAGAAAAAATCATCCATAAAATGCGTTAAGCATGGGGTAAAAATATTTATAAATTACGGTTTATCAAATACCTCCACACTTAAGCATTTGCTTGTCCTCAAGCAAAATCCTCAACTCATAATCAAAATAAATCCTTCTCAACTTATAATTTCTATCGATAATATCTCAAAATAATCTACAGGTAATCATACATTGAGAATTCAACTAAAAGAATATCAAAGTTTCAAACATTCCAAGTTGAGCATTTTATCCTGAAAACATAGGTGTCTTTCCTCATCTAAGTAATTACCTTTGATTCAGAATATCACAAAATTTAACATCCTCACTAAAGATTCACTCAAATCACTCGAGGTGTTTAAGGCCAATAAATGAAGCACTCAATAGTCAATAATGAAAAGTCATTACCATAGGCTTGCATGAAAATCAAATCTCCACCACTTATAAATTAAGATGAAACATCAATTAAAAGGTCTTTAGAGGGTTATAACGCGGCTTGGTTAGTGGGTGCGGTCACAAGCTGAAAGGAAAGGTTAGAATCGAGATTGAATTGAAAAATTGCCTGACTAAAAAAATAGCTATTCATCAATTGCGTACAATAGGGCTTTTCTCAGAATATGAAATTTAACTTCTTTGGCTTAGAAGATTACTACTACTAAGATGTATACATTTTTTTTTCAAAACAAGTTAAATTAGAAAGTAGAATAAAACATAGCTAAGCAACTATTTCAATTCTAATCTCGACAAAAATGGGGATCAAATTAATTTAGGGGATTTCAACAATAATGAGTTAAGGGTTAATATTAAGGGTAATACAAGAAATGGCTTGTTAGCTCAACGGGGTTTACTAAGGGTTAATCGTGGAGGTAGGCTTTTCATGGCATGAGTGGGTTAATCCTAAGTGCCTTTCTCATTTTGACATATCAAATCAAAAAGTGTGGTCTTGACATGCATAATCAAGCAAGTTCTAGAATAACAGTTTCAATTACTGACGCACTCAAAGCAATAATAAAAGTGAGCATGAAAGAATTAATAGATGCTCAAAAGGCTCAAAAATTTCACAAAATTATGGCTCTTTGATGTTTAAAACTTGTGAATTCCAACTCAAAGTAATACCTAAACTTTGGGGAAAACAACCTAAAATTTTAAATACTTAAAAATTAACTTATCATGCTTGATTCTCTAATGTCTTAAAGTTTAAACAATCAATGCATAAATGCCTATGTTTTAATTCAAGATATATCAATCAAAATCATATCAATCAAAATTAATCCTAAATATGATATGATAGCTTTTCAAGAGAACAAGGCAGTCATTCAGGGATTTTTCTAATAGTAAAATAAATGCCCACCACACTTAAGATGTACATTATCCTCAATGTACAAAGATAGATATAAGAATATAAAAATAAGATAGAGAAAGGAGTGAAACTTCCTGAGTGATGAATGAATTTCCTTGAACTGGAGTTTTTGAAGAATAGTCAGTGTGAGGGTGAAGGAGGATACTCTGGCGGTGGTAGAGTTTCGTTAGTCCATAAGTCATGCGCCAAAAGAATATTATATCTAGTGGTGGCTATGGTCGTTGTCAAGTAGGACATGACAGTAGTGGAGAACCTTTCCTGGTGGAGTTTCGAGTTCCTGAGTAATAGTGAGTTGTGGAGCTCTTTATAACTGTGATAGAATCAGGAACTCTTTTAGGAAATATATAAGGAAGGGTAAGTACTCAATAGGAATTAGCCAAAATTAAAAATTTTGAAATAATAATTATAAGTCCTAATAAAATTACGGTGAAAGAAAAATAAAAAGTAGTCTTAAAATAAAATAAAAGTAAAAACATAAAATAATAAATAAAAGTTTTTAAACATCTTCATCGCTAGATGGTTCACGAGGTAGGGGTGGCGATGAGATTTGGAGGTGCTGACAGATCTGCTGTAGTGTAGCATCAATGTTGTCAAATCATTGAAAACATTACTGCTCGAATCGAGTGAGGCACTCAGAGATGCCAGCATATGAAGCCGCCGCATGAACTGGATGAGAGGGTGGTGGTGGTTGAGACGGTGGGTCCTCGTGCTGTGGGGGGACATCATCAGTAATGTCCTCGGGGGCCTCCTCCTCGGTAGATTGGGCGAGACGATATTGATGAAGGTAGGTTCCTTGGCACTTTTCGATCATCCTCATGCTAAGCATGCTCGAGATGCCTTGTGGAGACATTTGGCCAATGAGGGTCAAGGATGATTCTTAGGCCGCGATGCTGAGGAGCCTGAAGTGTCGAGCCAATCACGTCACATAGGGGCCAATGGAGATACCCCCTTCCTATGCCGCTCTGTCTGGTGCTGAATCGCGAAGGCAATGAAATAGGCAAGGTCAATGACGAGCCCGTGCGACATACACCATAGAAAGTAGGTGTCGTGAGTGTTGACAACGCTAGTGGTCTCTCGCCTTCCTATAATCGTGTGGGCCAAAATGGTGTGTACGTACCTCAGGGATGGAGGGAGAGCCAATGCCTTAGAGTGGCTACGATTGTAGGTGGCCGCGCCTAGTACTAGTGCGTCCTAGTATCGTAAAGGAGAACGATGAATGTGGCGTTGAGAGCATGTAAGTCATTCTCCTCCTTGAATTCCTCCGTATATAAACCCAGTGCAGTAGCGAATTCTGGGACGTTGAGCTGGCGGACTAATCCACCTAGGCAAAATTGCACCGTACTGGGATCATCGTAGTTCGTCATCACGGTCTAAAGATGAAATATGGAGCATAATTCTATCGTAAGCTCGAGATACGTCGGCTTGATGATCCCAAAGAAAAGCTCCTAAGGGTCGGTGGTTAGAAGGGCCTAAATCGCATCAGCCAACTGAACTTGTTCTATTGTAGCCCAGTTAATGCAGTGGCCCGCAATTAAAGGTCGAGCCCTAAGTATTTGGAAAAGTTCTTCTTGGGGCCCGATAGGGAATTGCAGGAAAGGGTGGCGAATTTTTGTGGTGGGACCCGAGGAAGATGACGCTCCCTTCCTTTTCTTTGAAGCAGGGATAGCGGTTTTCTTTCCTCGTGAAGACGATATTGTATACCTGTCAGCAAAACCATTATTTCGTCGTGAGGAATGTTCAAGGTAATACAAAAGCAAATCCAAAAAGGCAGAAGTCATAAATTAGAACTAATAATCTCAGTCACAACTACTAGCAAACTTAATCAAAAATAATTTTATGGTGTATCATTAGCATGACAGTAGTATGAGTTTCCTAAAAAAAATGGCAAATAATTCTATGTCAGTGCATTTTATTGATGGAGAATATCAACCCCAAAGTCATGAGTATTTTCACTTTAAACTAATAAAATGTAGCAGATAAATCATGCAACAAGGAAGAACGTCAACATGAAAAGATAATAACTACTCTAGATATGAAATGTGAGTGATAAAGAGATGAAACGAACATGAAAAATACATAGTACTATGATAACTTAACATGAAAAATGAGTGCAATTAAAAGGAGAAGAGTAAACAAAAGCTAGAAAGGGGAGAATGAGCGTCAAAAATGGAGTTGGAGGTGGCGCACGAGCGTGGTAGGGGGCGTGTGGACTTGCAACGTCTAGGGTTAGGATTTTTGGGTGAAGAAGACAATGAATAGTGAAGCCTATTTATAGATTTTGGGGCACATGGTCAGGGAACACGCCCGTGTTCCCCAATTTTTGCCCATGTGATTTGCGAATTTTGAATTTGGGCGCGTCTGATAATTTCCCCATGCCCGTGTTCCTTGGGCATGTGGGTGCACACGACCGTTCCTGGCTTTGTTCGCTTCTCCCACGCCCGTGTTAATTTAATAGGTTCGCCCACGGTTGCTTGGCATGGGCGTGTCGGACGCCCGTGTTAATTTGACAGGTTTGGCCACGGGTTAAAGACACGGGCGTGTCAAACGCCCGTGTTATTTTGGTAGGTTAGCCTACGGCCATGTCGCACGACCGTGGTGCTTTATCGTAGCCTGTGTTTGGGGAAATTTTTGCCTTGTTTCCACATGGCCTAAGGCACGCCCGTGTGCTAGTTCGTGTCTGTGTGGGAAACCTGTGTTCAAGAGCTCCGTTAGTAAGTTAGGTGGCAAATACTAAAATTTAAAGAAGTTAATACAGTTAGTGCTCGGGTTGCCTCCCGAGAAGCACTTATTTATAGTCTAAGCTCACTTACCTCTCTATTGAATGGTCATGGGGGTTCGACGAGTTTATACTCCTCCTTCCTGCTATCCATCTTATAAAAATAAGGTTTTAGACGGGTATTATTTACCTTAAAAGTGCCAAACTTGGGATGACTTACCTCGACTGTACCGAATGGGAAAATACTAAGTACCATAAGAGAGACATCTTTATTTGGTTTGGTAGTGACAATGTGAGGACCCGCGACATCTAATAAAACTCTATCTCCAACCTTAAGCTGATTTGGAAAGGTATTGAGTTCGTTTTGGTGTAGTTTTGGTTTATCGTGTGTTTTTAGTTTATGCGTCCACCATTCATCTAGCTCCTCAACTTGTAGCCTTCGATCTTTCATAAATAGGTCTTCTACTATTGCTTGAGAATGGCTCATGTGCTTCGTTCAGACTCATTTCCTGCAAAGTAGATTGCACCATATTGTCAGTTTTAGTAGAATAGTCTAAACAATCACCTTTAATTTTCGATGTGTTGCCAAAATTACGAGCTTGAAGGGTGATTGTTTCGTCTCCCACATGAAGTGTGAGCTCACTTGTGCCAACATCAATAATCGTTTTAGCAATTTCCAAAAAGGGCCTTCTTAAAATTAAAGGAGTGTTGCTATTCTCCTCTATGTCTAAAACAATGAAGTCAACAGGAAATATAAATTTATCGATTTTAACTAGCACATCTTCAATAATACCCCTAGGAAATCTTATAGTTTTATCTACTAATTGAATGCTCATCCTAGTCTATTTAGGTTTCCCAAGACATAATTGTTTGAACATTTTGTAGGGCATGATGTTAATACTAGCCCCTAAATTAGCTAATGCATTATTAACATCTAAACTACCAATTAAGCAAGGAATCATAAAACTCCCTGGATCTTATAGTTTGTTGGGTAGTTTATTCTGTAGAATAGCGGAGCAAACTACGTTTAGCTCCACATGCGACGCCTCGTCCAACTTCTGCTTATTTGCTAAAAGCTCCTTTAAAAATTTCATTGCATTTGGCATCTGTGATAGAGCTTCAATAAACGGTAAGTTAATGTATAATTTTTTTAAGAGTTTAAAAAATTTACCAAATTGTTCATCTGAGCGATCTTTCGTTGTCGCGTTGGGGTATGGCACACGAGGTTTATATTCGACATTCACTGATTTGTTTTTATTATGACCTACATCATTTTGATCTCTGCTCACCATAGTTGCTTGCTACGATTCTGGCTTAGGCTCAACAAATCCTTCTTCATCTTGAACATTAATCGCATTGAGTTGTTCCCTTGGGTTAAGTTCAGCATTACTTGGTAAGCTACCTTATGGTCATTCAGAGATTAGTTTCAAAAGCTGGCCGATCTGAGTTTCAAGCCCTTGGATCGGTGCTTGTTGATTTTTAAGTACTGTTTGGGTGTTCTGGAAACGGGTTTCTGATACCGAGATAAATTTAGATAGCATCTCTTCAAGTTTTGGTTTCTTTTCCTATTGATAGGGTGGTTGTTGAAAACCCGGAGGATCTTGTGGTCTTTGATTTCCTTGACCGCCCCATGAGAAACTGGGATGGTTTGTCCAACCTGCATTATAATTGTTACTATATGGATTGTTTTGAGGTCGAGAATTATTACCCATGTAATTTAACTGCTCGTTATCCATGTTATGGCCATAAGGTTGGTATTCCGAATTGATTGATCCACCTCCACTTACTTCGCACTGCATTACTGGGTGAACCTGTGAAGAACTAAGAAAATCATCAATTTTTTTATTCAAGAGTTCTACCTGATTAAAGAGCATGGTGACCGAATCGACGTTATAAACACCGACTGTTTTTGTTGGTTTTGTCCTCATGACTTGCCACTGATAGTTATTTAGTGACATCTCCTCTATACACTCATAAGCATTTTTAGGTGCTTTATTATTGATGGTTCCACCAGTAGCTTTGTCAACCATTTGTCGAGTCGAAGGATTCAGGCCATTATAGAATGTTTGAACCTGAAGCCAAAGCGGTAACCCATGGTGAGGGCACCTTCTTAGTAAGTCCTTGAATCTCTCCCATGCATCGTAAAGAGTTTCTAAGTCCATCTGCACAAATGAAGAGATATCATTACATAATTTAGCCGTTTTAGACTGCAGAAAATATTTTAGTAAAAATTTTTTGGTCATTTGTTCCCATGTAGTAATTGACCCTCGTGGTAACGAGTTCAACCACTGTTTAGCTTTGTTCCTCAATGAAAAAGGGAATAACCAAAAACGAATGGAATCATTAAAAACACCATTAATTTTAAATGTATTGCATAGTTCCAAAAAGTTTGCTAAGTGAGCGTTGGGATCCTCATCCTGCAAACCATCAAACTGAACAAATTGTTGTATCATTTGAATAGTGTTAGGTTTTAGTTCAAAATTATTTGCAGCAATAGCAGGCCTAACTATACTTTACTCAGTTCCTGTTAAAGTAGGTTTAGCATAATCATACATAGTACGAGGAGTAGGATTCTGATTTGTTAGTTCAACGTGTATCGCAGGAGGTAGCTGATTGTCTTTGTAACACCCCTATTCCGTATCCGTTGCCGGAATAGGTAAAGGGGCATTACCGGACTTGAAACTCATATCAGAACAGTAATTTTTTTTTTGAGCATTCTTTTAGATAAATGCTAAAGACAGTCAGGGATACAATTTGAACTTCTATAAGTACACATTCAAAAGATGCCATTTTCGCATGGCTTATATACATTAACCAAAATATTTTTCGGCCACTGGTCTATTCTTTACATGCCATAAAATAACTCAAAACATAACAGTAACAAGCAGTGGATAGTGATAGTGTGACTAGTTGCTGATGATCCCCGAGCCTGTAGCTTCCGAATGAGATCTATAAAACAGAGGAAACAAAGTAAACAGAGTAAGCATTACAATGCTTAGTAAGTTTTAAGCAGTGTCAACAGTTAACAATCAAATTATAACATAGTGTTCGTATTTTTATTTCACTCTTCCATCGGGCATACCATCCCTTTACCGAATATGCACATCTCATCATATATAATAGGCAGATAACTTTCACATAAAAGTGAGCTCATGCGACATAGATATATATATTGTATAATTTCACATAACCCCTCGCACTAATCCGATGTCACATAATCATAGGAATAGTCTCATAGATTGCTCACATATGCATCACATAACTACCTTATGATTTAGTTCAAATCAAGCTCACATATAAACTTGGAGTACATACCTGTTTAACCTTTCGCATTGAATATATTTATAAGCAATTCTTATTACGAAGTCTTATAGCTTTAACCTCTACTCGGATTATCGGCGAAACCTTTAGCTCAGATGAAATCTCCACACGAAGTTATCGGGTCTTACCCGGACAAAATCTCCACACGTAGTCATCGGGTCTTACCCGGACATAATCTCCACACGTAGTCATCGGGTCTTACCCGGAATCTATTTCCAAGTTTCATGTACATTTAATCACATGTTACAACATTCACATCGACTGTCATATTTGTAATTCATTTACCTCATATCCATCGCATACACATTTTGCACTAGCCATTCTACCTTATCACATATATGCATGTTCACATTCGTCACATTGGCCATTCGGCCTTATCACATATTTGCATGTTCACATTCATCACATTGGCCATTCGGCCTTATCACACATATGCATGTTCACATTCATCTCATAGAATACTAAATCAAAATATAAATTTTCATGTATTCACATCACAATTATCCAAATATACTTCACATACCACATATACTTTCACGTATACACTTTGTCTTGGCTGAATCTACATCTATCATTTTCCAATGAAAAATTCAGTTTCATGCCATACTATCATTTCATATTCGAATACTTATAAACTTACAATTTCACAAATTTTAATATCAAAGATCCATCTAACACTCATATATCATTTTACAATATCACAATTTATAATTCGCGTATGGGTTTAATCAATAGCTTATGAGCAGCTAAAACAAGTTTTATCCATGTTTACAACATAACCACAAATTCTCTACAAGCTGTTTTTCCTGAGCAACAGTCGTTAAATTATTTGCAACTAGGGCTACGAAATTCCAAATTATGTGCCGTTAATTTTCCATGAAAATAGACTCGTATATCCTCTATCCACAAAAATTTTAGAATTTTTGGTTTGGCCAATCAATACCAGATTTTTCTTAAATTTTTCCCCTGTTTCACTGTTTGACTAATCTGACCACTCTTCACTACGAATCAAATTTCTCATTGTACAGAATTCAAAATGTGTTCTATTTGATTTCATTTGAAACTAGACTCATTAAGGAGTCTAAGCATATAAATTTTATCTTATAACCATTTCTGTACAAATTATAATGATTTTCTAAAAACAAACAGGGGATTTCGGAGTCATTCCGACATTGTCTCACACAACTTTAAATATCTCTTTATAGGAAATTGCTTTGCTCACATGGTCTCTTTTACAAGAAACTATACTAATTAAGATTTGATTACATATTTTATTCAGCCTATAATTCCACACCAACAATTTATGGTGATTTTCTAAAACCACGTCACTGCTGCTGTCCTAAGCAAATTATTACAATTTGCTCTTAAATTTCCAAGTCCAAACACTTATGAACTTACCATTTGAGTTTAAGACATATCATGGCCACATCATATCTTATTAAATCAACTCATTATGTCCTATTATGATTGAATTTACTCAACATTTAATCACTTAAAACTTACAAAGGAATAAAACTCAAATACTTAAGAACTTACCTCGGAAATTGCCGAACGATTACAGATCGACTATTCGGTTAGGTAGCTTTTTCTCTTTTCCGAATTAGACTCCCTAAGCTCTTGAGCTTGAATAAACAAATTTAATCTATTACAAACCAATTATACAAACTCATGGCCGAATATAACAAGAAGACTACTAGATTCTACTAGCCACTCATTGCTCTATTATTAACCTTACTTAATTATAAACGCATTCGGCAAATAATTAAGTTAATATCATGGTATCATAACTCAGCATTTATCAATATATCATTAACAAAATATGCTCATGTCAAATTTACTCCCAATCACATCTCAAAATTCAGCAAGCTTAGAACTCATTTAATAATTAAATTCGGTAGTTTAATCACTTTGCTAACTACTTATACATATAATTCAATGATTTTTACATCATCTTACAATCACCATTATTCAAGACTTTGAGATTTCCACAAATGTTCATCTAATGCCTCTAGGCCGAATGTAATATTGCATCCAAATTCACATAGTTTTTGTTATATCTAATTCTAATGTACATAATCATAATTCAATTCAACATTATAAACCATTATCACCCATTTAACCGATTATAGGGAATTAAATATAATACCTCTAGGATATACTCTACATGGCCGAATATACCACATTAATTTTTAACATTACCCATGTAATTACCCATAGGTTCTTATACCTTAAATTCATACATTTAACCTTTTAATGCCCATTGATCATTCCTTTGGTCTTAACCTAAATGACAGCTCTCATTCTCCATATTTCAACCGAATTTTTCATAGCATCAAGACTAAAATTTTTTTATTTTTGCACCTTGAACTTCATACATTTATAAAAACTTTCATAACTCATTTGGCCTTATCAAGAACCATTTAACATGCAAGGAAAATAATCATAGAGGAAGAAATTAACATTCTAAATAGACTCAATATTTGACCCAATGTACAAGGTGCCTCTAAGCCACTCATCCGAAAATCTTTACCCCATTCTAGTCATTCCCCCATTGTTCCATACAACATGAAAATAACCCCTAATTCCAACACTTAATCATTCGGCATATTGCTCAAATCACCATAAGAAATCTCAACTTTCTTGACATTACCAAGAGTGCATCCACAATTTAACTTAGCATATTATAACGCCAAATCAACAAATTCAAAGCTTACCTCCTAATAGCTAAAGATGAATGCCGAATTGCTCTAAGTAAGTTTTCCCTTCTTTTTCATCTTTGTTTTGGCTTGAGAGAGGTATGAGAATAAGATGAACAACATCCTCTTGCTTCTCTTTTATTTAATTCCTTTTATTACAATTATTAAATCATTTGTTAATACAAAATTATTTTAATTTTGAATTAGTGGAGCATTTTCTTTCCTTGGCCAGCCACTATGTTTATCATGGGTAAATTGACATGCAAAACCACTCTTTTCAATGCATGTAATATTTGACCATTGTAAGATTAACCTCTCACTTTCCAACAATGTTTCATATAAGTCCATTTTAATAAATTCACATAAAAATGATCAAATTAATGCATGAAACTTTCACACATGCATTTACTCACATCATAAACACAGAATATAACTTTTAATTATTAATAAGACTCAGTTTCGTGGTCCCGAAACCACTTTCCGACTAGGGTCAATTTAGGGCTGTCACAACTCTCCCCCCCTTTAGGGATTTTCGTCCCCGAAAATTTCTACCGATGCTAGTTTAGGATAACGTCCTCTTATTGAATTATATCCATATAAATATTAGCTCATCGACAGCAATTGTAATTCATTGCTGATTTCGTATCGATCTATAAAATCATTTTCTTATCTTAAAACAAGTACATAAACATTTCTACAAGTATGCACATATATCTTATTTTATTGATTTCATAAGCAATAATCACTTAATTTAATTCCCAAATGCATTTCAGACACATATTAAGCACATATTAACATGTATAATTCACATCATCAACCCACATATTTGTAACCCACATTTTCATTCATATATAAGCTGTAACCTGACCGAAAGTACACACATACTCAAACATCCCAATAATTATCCTTTAACTCCATCATATCTCACTATTCAACTTAATCTATTTCCAACGAAAAATCAACTTCCACATACCTGAACATTGAATTCATTTAGCACATTCAATCACCGTTAACGATACCCGTATACAATCGATTAGGCATAAAGCCTCATATAGTATACCGGCAGGGGATTTATTTTAGCACATAACTCATGTATCCAAAATTATCACCATTCATCAGAAATTCTTACCAACTTTCAAATGTTGAAACTTAATCGAAATAATTTCTTGAACATGATTAACAAAATAGTGTTTATTCACAATAGCACATATAACTGCATATACCGAGAATCTCATATTTATAATGCATATATATATCACATACCTTGTCAATTTAATGTCTCGAACTTATTTCATCACCAATTTAGCACAATGTTGTATAATCTCCGACTCTAATTAGTTCACCAGTGTTTAGTCCGTTTAACGAATTTTCTCTTTAGGTCTTACTTACTATTACAAATCAATGCCATCGTCTCACACGAGGTCATACGTGAAACACACTTCGCATACACAGTGCCCACTGACTGATTTCGCACACATAGCGCTCGATTAAAGAACTCGCACACATGGTGCCTCAATTACCAATCTCGCACACATAGTGCTCGATTGAAGAACTCGCACACATAGTGCCTCCACTACTGATCTGGCACACATAGTGCTCGTTTGAAGAACTTGCACACATGGTACCTCAATTACCAATCTCGCACACATAGTGCCTCCACTACTGATCTAGCACACATAGTGCTCGGTTGAAGAACTCGCACACATAGTGCCTCCACTACTGATCTGGCACACATAGTGCTCGGTTGAAGAACTTGCACACACAGTGCCTCATAATTCCAGCACGAATGCCTTCGAGGTTTAGCCCGGATATATCACTAGCACGAATGCTATTCGGAACTTAGCCCGGATATATCACTAGCACGAATGCTCTTCGAAACTTAGCCCGGATATATCACTAGCACGAATGCTCTTCGGAACTTAGCCCGGATATATATATAACTCTCAATTCTCATGTACATATACATACATAACAATACACATTAGTATATCATTTACATTACTTGAATACAAACACAACATGCTTATCGACCATTCAACTTTCAGTTCCATAGCCACATACAATGATCACATTTATAGTCGTAACACTCTTTCAAAATTGCATCACTTATACCCTTATAATTCAAACCAAATCAAAATTCGAATACGAGTACATGATACGTACCTGATCAACTTAATAATCTAAGCATATCCAAGTGAAGTTATATCGAAAATTCTCATAGTCAGAAGCTTGCTACAGCTCGATCGGGATCAAGATTCATTACAATACCACAAACACATTTTAATAGTCAAAAATCATCACACTATCATTTAATCACTTTATGGCATGTATAAATAGACTCACGCGTGCTACGTTAGTCCTAGAATCGACTAAACTGTAGCTCTGATACCAATAAAATGTAACACCCCTATCCCGTATCCGTCGCCGGAATAGGTAAAGGGGCATTACCGGACTTGAAACTCATATCAGAATAGTATATTTTTTTTTGAGCATTCATTTAGATAAATGCTAAAGACAGTCAGGGATACAATTTGAACTTCTATAAGTACACATTCAAAAGATGCCATTTTCGCATGGCTTATATACATTAACCAAAATATTCTTCGGCCACTGGTCTATTCTTTACATGCCATAAAATAACTCAAAACATAACAGTAACAAGCAGTGGATGGTGATTGTGTGACTAGTTGCTGACGATCCCCGAGCTTGTAGCTTCCG